>NC_050531.1:17682573-17694555 GCF_002922805.2 Oryzias melastigma
ACGTCACAAATATGATCTTTTTCAAACATAATTTTTTTGTCTTCTTCTGATTCTCATTGATTTAAACAAAGAAATACTCATAAATGAAATTTTGAGCTTAAATATATGAATATAAATCTTCCAATATCAGAAAAAGGACACTAGATTATGTTAAAAACACAATTTTCCTCAGAATGGGTCTTTGAGCTCCCATCATGTTTCTTGGAAAATCCTCTGTCTTTTCCTGAGAATTGCATAAATCACTTGCATAACTCCCAGTTTAGACGCTCATCGCCGGGTTCATCCCTTGTAGCGGAAGTCGGCGGTCTCCCTCACTCCGTGTACTTTAGAAAAGTTGGGCTGCAGCTGCAGCGCTTTAAAGCTCTAAGCTCCTCGCCGCTCCACTCCCACCGTACACATCTTTGAAGCATCGCTCATTGGCAGTGCCGCCCAGCTCTCAGAGCTTATGCAGCGAAAAGCCTAATGGCCCGGTGCTGGTTAACTTTCAGGCTTATACCCCCGTTGATGAACTCAGGCAGCCATCACCAGTGTCTCTCATCCCTGCTTAAACCTGCATTACGCTGGAGAGGTTAGGAGAGGAGGAGGGAGGGAAATGTCAATAGATGGATGGAGGGAAAGGAGAGCAGATCGGGCGACTTGGGAGAAACCTGTTAACTGCCATTTAGGTGGAGCTAAAATCTCACGGAATAATGAAGTCGATGGACAAGACGCGCATGCAGACGGAGATTTCCCCGCCGTCTTCAGAGGAGGATTTAGATGTGAGGTCAGACAGCCATGACAGCGCGAGTCAGACACCTCTCACTGAGACAGAGTGGCATTAAGACCTAAACATTTGGAGAACATCCATCTGTGTCAACAGAGGAGCGTGACTCTGAAAGCTGATTAAGGGCATCCAGTTTTTTAAAATGTTTAATATGCATTTTACACTCCGACTTTCTCTGAAATGATTGCTGACAGCCGCTAAGCAGTTCAGTTGACTTCCGTCTTAAAGTGCAACAGAATGTTGACCTGCTCAGATCTTCTTATGGGTGTCAAAGCCAACAAAGCGTGACCTGATGACTTGACATCTACGGTTTTGCTGTTGAAACATTTGTTTTGGGTTTTTTCCTTCTGGTTAACCCAAAAATAATCTTACGTCGAGGTGTAATTATTCATTTATTTGTAATGTAAGCCCCAAAAAGTGATGGATAAACTGCTGCCGAAACTGGTTGCAGATTATGTTTTGAATCATCAGCATAGAAAGACATCTGCAGGGGTCAAAACTAGAGATGTCAAATCATTGCAGTTAATTAATTAATTACAGACAAATTAGCATGTTAATCTGATTTCTAATCTATAACTATTATCTTTCATGTTAGGGAGGTTTCCATTATCATAAATTAAAGGATGAACAGAGGCCTTTCTGTGTCAGACTGATACTTCTGTAAATTCCATTAATCTCTGATAATGCACTCCTCAAATGCATTGTCCCACCTAGACTATGGTCACTTCTGAAATAAAAAAAAATAAATCAATTATTAGTGTTATAATGTTATTTTATAACAGTTTTTCACAAAATATGAGCTTTTCCATACACAGTGCGACATATTATCATGGTAACGACTACACTGAAAAAAAGTTAAACATTGAATCAATTAACAAAAGTTCTGTAATTTGTTACAATTAAAATTCTTAGTTTTCATCAAAATTAAAATTATGAGTTAATGATCATTTTAACCTAAAAATTTATATTATATATAATGAAAACTTATTTAAATGTAACAAATTACAGAACTTTGGTTAATTGATCCAACGTTTCACTTTATACAGTGTACAGAGCTCATGTTCCTTTTATATTTTGACAATTAATCACTCTTGACCAGATGTTTTTATTTTTTTATTAAATAAAAAAAATCTTCTTTGATGATGTAATTGTAAATGATGGAATTAATTTATAATAAATAAAAAAAGTTTCATAAAGTTTTGATCTTTTACTGTGCCACAATTTCATAAATTTAAACAAAAAATACCTAAAAATTGGACTTTTTACAGCAATTAAGTTGGATTTAAAAAATATTAATTCGATTAATTGATTACAGGTCAGGATTAATTAATCACACTAAGCAATTATTCACATGAAAGCATGAGAAAACAAAATACATTGTTGCTTTACATCAAATTTATTCTAAATAAATCTTAACCAAAAACTGTAAAATGTTGTGAAACATATTGAAAGGCGAAAACTAAAATGAAACTGTTAAAAGAAAAAAAACCTCTTTTCAAATGTAAAAAACAAACATGGATACAAATGTGACTAGTTTATATCCAAACAGAATTTTCTTATGCATAAGTTGTTTTGCTTGAATACATAATTGTGTGTGATAAAACACAAACATGACATCATAACAAAAAATACTTCACATACAATAAAGGCAGTGGAAGTTTGATAATTTAGGCTTGTTTTTTTTTCTCTAAAATTTATGCCATGCAATTAAACAGCTCCTTGATAAGAAATAAACAAACTTCAGATTTTGGTAAAATTCCATTAAATAAAAGGCTCAAAACAACTTGAGGGGGGCATGCGTCCAAAAGTGTTGGCAATTAAATGACAATGTATTGTAAACAATAATTTTAGCGAATAAAACAAAAGGAAAGAATTCTTCTTGTAAAGTTTTACGCACAAAGTAATAAACAAGATTGTGTAAATGTTTATTCATTTGAACTCAAATGAATAAAAAGTTACTTTCTGTTGTTTGTTTAAACTTGTATTTTCTCTGTGTTGCACTGCACAAAGTCGAATTTTAAAACAATATACTTAAGTTGTTTGCAAAAAATGTCTCAGTTAATTAAACAAAGATATGCAATTAATATAATTTGTAAAATCTATATGTGAAGTTTTTAAATACATGATTTTAAATTAATAATATGGTTAAGGAAAAGTCACATATGAAATGTCGTGTTAGTTCTTGTCCTGCTCTGGCTGTAAATCCTGGACTTGCTTCTTTTTTATAGTCCGTTAAACTTACCAGTCAGCGTTTCTTCTTGCTTTATGGCCTCCCGCTTTGCTGTGGCTCATAACGCTGTCCTGCAATTCTTGAGATTAGACTCCTGTCATGAAGCAACTTTTTTCCTTTTTGTTTTGATCAGACTAACAAAAAAAAAAGGAAGGGTTGGGTTTTATTGCTCTTGGTAGAGCTTATTGCTCGGCCCTGAAGAGATGCGACAAATGTGTAGAAGTCATTGTAAAACTAAACTATTTGCAGATTGCAACACATTCTCTTTCCCAAGTTGTCCCACTTTGACTCATGGTTAAGGACCCCTCCGTGTCAAAAATTGATGCTTTGAGTGTCCCCAACTCGTCGTTTTTTTGACGTGCTGGCTGTTCCAAAACATCTAAAAGTGACGCAGAGGTTTTTTCTACCAAACGTCAATATGTGACAACTTGGGAATGAGAATCAGCAGGCAGGTGGATACTGTAGCTCGGCCCACTCATTCTCCTATGTTGATTCATGCAGACGAAAATCTTATGGAAGGAGGAACTTCAGAAAAAGAGTTAATATTGTCACATGTACATGGCTTGACTCGTATGGATGATGCAGATTTTTGGACTGACCGGGTCTGTGAAGGACAGATTCATCCATATTTCTAACAAATCCATTGAGCCTCTTAGTAAACCGTGTTTCACTTTGCACATTACAACCACTTAACAACCATTTCTGTCACAGTCTTCTAGCTGTGTTGGATCTTATGGAGTGAGATGAACATAAAAGAGTTTAAATACTTGTTATAATCAATTTAATTTAGCAGGTAAAACAGAACCAAATTAAACTAGACAGACCAAAGCTCATTCTCTTAATGAAATCTGAGGTATCTTGAGAAAATTGGGATTTGTATTTTTGTTAAAATAATTCTAAGACGCATTGAAAAAACACCAGTTTCAAGCAATTTGATGGGGTGGGATGAGGAATTCCACATTCTGTTTCACAACACTCCTTCACTCTATGTCTCTTACTGATGGTATTGCAATTTATTCCAACAAAAGTGAAGATACCTGATTTAGTATGAAACTAACACCAATTTGGGTCTACTTTACCTCAAATAACAAGTCAGATTGTTTCTTTTTAACTCTCCAAAACAATCAAATGCGTTTCTAAACACGAGACAAATGTGGGGAAAAAAAACAATAACTTCACAAAACCTCAAGATTAGATCATTTGACTTGCAGTCAACACAGTATGGTTTCATTTGAGTGAAAATGCATATGTCCTCAGAGCTTAGAGTAAAAAAATAGATTTGCTGTTCAACTTTTTAACAATATTCTTCTTGTAGCATCCATTGGGTTTTCTGGTTTAGGGTAAGAGGCCAAAAAAATCGTTCATCCAGCAAGAACGTCGATGTCGGAAAGCTTATGGTTGACCATCACTGAGAGGAATAAATGAACTGGACTGCTGTGTGGGAGCTGTGCAGATGAGGTAATGATGGAGACTCAGCATGGGGGTTTTGTGTCAGGGCTTTGATTAAGGAACCTGAACAGCACATAATGACTAAAGAGAGAAAGGAAACCGAAAAAGAAGGAAAAGGGGAAAGGGAAGGAGATGATATAATCAAGACAAACAGTGCTGGGTAGACTTGAACAGACTTAATAGAAAAATGGATTTCAAGAGGTTGGGCTGTACCTTTAGTGAACTCCATTTACTTCATTATTTTACTGCTTGGTTTAGGTAATTGTCTATTTGTGATAAGTTTCTGGGTCATGGATGTGGTTTTTGTTGTGTTGGATAAATATCCTGTTTTTACCATTTTTTTTCAGCACTATGTGGGACAGCAGATTATAACGTCAGTGAATGGTCTGTTTTTGAACTTGCGCCATAGATTGGGCGCACCGAACTATAAAGTGTATTAACCGAGACAAAATATTCCGAAATAAATCCGACAGTCAGCCAGACTTTATTACCTGCCTTCACAGTAACATTAGCATTAGCAGCATTACTATATTCACAATATCCCTAACAAGGTGTAAAAGTAACTCTAGAACTCGTTTCTAACACGCTACATGTTAGCCTTGATAGGGGTGTTAGCCGCGTTAGTGTATGCACAATACTTGTAACTCCCAACCTTGTTGGCCACACACACAAAAAAACACACTGATACAGTTTAAACAAACGTTTTGGTGACTAAACTAACCACCAACCTTGTTGGTAATGAAAAAAATACATCATACATAAAAAAAAACCACACAGTCCGACACCGCTACACATTAACTGGGTTAGCACATTTACAATGTTGTCATAGCTTAAAACTCAAACAAAAAACACACTGACATTTTGACAGAGCAATTCCTCTCAAAATCACTAAGAGATCAGTAAGTACAATAAGAGTTAGTTCATATTTAAGGGGCTTCGGAACATAAAATGCACTATGGGTTTTTTCTAAAACAAAAAAAAAGGCTTTAAAGTGCGCCCCCTGCTACGTATATACCAACGTATCTACCGGCCACTCTTAGAATGCTCTTTTAGCAAATGCTGTTCACACTGGACTGTTGCTACCCAATACTACCGCGTGTACTCACATGCAAAATGTCGGTGCAAATCTCGTGAATCTTACCCCAGGCTTTTACTTTCACAGCTTTTTTGTGAAAGACTTGGTGTCATACTGTATAAGTCTGTTCAGGCACAAACAGCTATTATTAATTCCTTCTTCAATGACAATTTTCAAACTGTTGGTCTTGAAAAGGACTTTACAAATACGTAACTACCAAATCTGAGTCCTGATCGGTCAGAATTCAACTGCTTTCAATGTATTTTGTACAAGAGTCTCAAAACTGACCTAAAAATTTGCATAGTGACGCGTTAATGCGATAGTTTTTAACGCAGAAGCCCAAAATGTGCATATAGAGGCATTTACATGGACTTATCATTGGAAGTGGATGCTTGAATGTGCATCTCCAAGCCCAGCAGGAATGTGGTATCGTAATAGTTGTTAATCTTTGTAAAAATGTCTGAAAAGAGTCTCGCCCTGCTTCATTTTTCTGTGAACTCCATTGTTCTTTGTCTGCAAATCTGCAGCAGATGATGGTCCAGTGCTGTGTAGAAGTCCAGAGGTCTCTGATGAGGTTAGGGTAAGTGTATTCGTAGAAAGTAAAACAGGGAATACTCCTCACCTCATCTCTGCCCACACAGGTTTGAGGTTTATGCGTCAAATGGTCATAAACGACCCTCATAATGTTGTTTTATCTGGATGAGCTTATCCCCTCAGGTCCTGTGTAATCTGTGTGGGCGTTTTATAGTCATTTGCAAGAAAATATTTGCACAATATATGCATACCTGTCCATGCATTTTTCTCAACATAATACAGTTTGTGTACTAGTGCATTCTTGTTTACCAGCCGGCTCCAATCACCCAGCCGCCCAATCCATTAAGTCCTGCTAGAGATAGAGAGCCCAGATAACAAATAAGTTGACTTTGAATGAGAACATCGTTTCTCCTTCCACTCCTCTCTTTTTCTCCATCTATCCATCCATCCATCCGGACGTTAAACCAATTAACAGTAATTACTGGGTCACCCTAGACGCAGATTTTTTCTGCTGGCTATGCTGTTTGGTCCTCATCACCCCGCAGATGGAGTCTCTGAGACAGAAGTGGGTCATTACGGTTTATTAGTGAAGGGAGGTTTTTGTCCCCTGTTGGTCGCTGTTGAGGCCTGGTAAAGTTTGACGATCTGGTCATACAGCTGATTTCGTGTATCAATATGAACTGGGAGGTCCCCATGATAGGAGATGGCTATTTAAGATTATAGTTTAACCTTGCTTTAGGATAGTTAGTGTAGAAGTACAACTAGATTTAAGGGGGAAACTGCTGACATGTTCTGAGCTCCAAGTCATTGTAACCAATAATGACGAAACTGCCGGTGTCAGGTGATTAAATCAGACTTTAGAGAGGGGTAATATGTGACGCTCCTAATGGGTAAACTGTCAAACACCAGCCTGATGAAATACCAACAAATGCTGCATTTTCCAGTTCAAGAAACAAGACTGCAGTTAGAGATACGGGAGAGCATTCCAACTCTGTGCCTGTCAAGCTGTGATGACTGGAATACTGAATGTGTGTCATTATTATGAGCTTATTTATAGTTTGAAATGATCCAACTAGGTGTGAGTGTTAGCCAGTAGCCAGAGCTGTTGTAGCAGTGAGTCGGACCATTACCTGTTGGAGTCTAAAAATGGTTCTTTTCTTTATAGTTATTCATGATGGGTTCCTGCTGTTCTGAAATAGCATAAAGCTAGAAGCTGGGAATTGATTTATTGCTTTGTGTATGGAGGCTTTTTTCTGCTTTCCTGTTTAATTCAAGAACTGAATGTATCACAAGTGATGGTTAAAGACTCAGTTTTATTATTTTGGCACTCATGATGAACGTATTTGTTTAAAACCCAACACAAAAGTGCACAGATGTGCGACGTGGCACTGCTCCCTGTAGTGGGAATGCGAAACAGGACAGAAACATCATGTGTTTAAGGACCAGTTTCACCAGTCTATTTAATGGATAAAAGTAAAAATACAAGAGTGTTTGGATCATGGTACACATTTTTCAAACATACAAAGGTACTATATGATAATCCAGAAGCCTCTCAGAAAAGACACAAAACTCACAGATAAAGTCTGATGGATTTGATTTGAACAACAAAGATGTGGTGACGGCATGATGTAATAAAAATTGTGTCCCGGGGATGAAGTAATGCTGCGTCATGACCTACAGCTGTCAAAGACAACGCCACCATTGTTTCTGTCTTTCTATCAGTGATGTGCAAGCACCAGAAACCTCTTATAGACTTTTTGTGTTTTGTACTTGCACTCTATTAAGAGCTGTTTTGTAAAAATATGATTTTCACAATAGACAATTACTCTTTTTAGCTATATGATTTGCTTTTTCTTTTCATTTTGCTGTAAAACCGCACCAGGGTTCATTTCTAAGTAAACAGAAACCTTGGTATTCTTTTTTGGACCATAAGGCACTCTCAAAATCTCTTGATTTAAAAAATAATAATCTTGTACTAAATAGCATCTGAAGAACACACCCTTTGGATGTTCATGCAATTAACAGAACTCCAATGGGTTCTGATGTGGAAAAAAAGCAGCTTTATGCATTTGCTTTGCACTTTACACTGGTAAAGAATACGCTAGTACACCAGCATTTACACTTTTAAAGTGTACGCTAGTACACTAGCATTTATGCTTTTAAAGTGTATTCTAGTACACTAGCAGTCATGCTAGTAAAGTGCACGCTAATACACTAGAATTTAGACTTGTAAAGTTTATGCTAGTACACAAGCGTTTACATTAGTAAAGTGTATGCTAGTGCACTAGAATTTGCACTTGTAAAATGTTCACTAGTAAAGTATACGCCACTACACTAGTGTTTACGCTAGTTAAGTGTACGATGGTACACTAGCATTTATGTTTGTAAAGTATACGCCAGTACACTAGCATTTACGCTAGTTAAGTCTACGCTAGTACACTAGCATTTATGTTTGTAAAGTATGCGCCAGTACACTAGTGTTTACGCTAGATAAGTGAATACTTGTACTCTAGTATTTATGTTTGTAAAGTATATGCTAGTGCACTAGCATTTACGCTTGTAAATTGTTTGTAAAGTGTGTGCCAATACACTAGTGTTTTCTCTAGTAAAGCGTAAACTAGTACACTGGCAATTATGCTTGTGAAGTGTTTGCTAGTAAAGTTCACGCTAGTACACTAGTGTTTACGCCGGTAAAGTGTACTCTAGTACATTAGCATTTAAGCTAGTAAAGTGTATTCTAGTACACCAGCAAATAATGCTAGTAAAGTGTAAACTAGTACACTAGCGCTTATGCTAATAAAGAGTTCCATAATGGCGTAAAGCCGCATTTTTTGGGGCGTCAGAATCAGCTGACTTATGTAGATTACATAAGCAATTCACTATTTAAAGTGTTGCATGTCAGTGCTTTTCTTCAATTCAGAATCCACTGGAGTTATGTTGTTTGCACTTGAAGAGTTACTGTAGTCGAAAGAATGTCAACACCAGAGTTAAAGCTCTGATGTTTAGGAGTTAAACCAAATTTCTGGGGAAAACGACACTCAAACATCTGTCGAAATATTTTAGGAAAACTTTTGTAAACTGCAAAGCTATACCATAGCATGATGGATTGTTGGAGTATTAGGCCAGCAGGAGCCTTGTTGAGTGTCACGGTTTTGACTTTTTTTTTGTCTAATGTGCTTTATAATACTGTATGCCTCATAATTTGTAAAACGTATGGTAATTGTCAGCTGAGCCAGAGTTCTCATATTTGGTCTTTAACAAAGTTCAGGTTATCTTTCAAGCTGCCATACAAAGAAAAGCAAGCAAGATAAAGACTGATGTACCTTTAGTGACACATTACTGCGTTATATAATTACAATAACAGGTAATTAGCAAGAATATTTATTTTTTATATTATTCCTTGTTGGATCAGATGCATTATCTACTAGAAACAGAACTAAGTAAACTGAGTAATCCTAGCATATGTTTAAATATGAAAGATACTTGATTGCACTGTGACCACACATACCTGCACACACACAGACACAGACACCAGCTTGATTACTGACAATGGTTTAACTGGTTTTTGAGGTGAGCAGAACAGCGGGTCACAACCCCATCACTTCCTTTGTTGACCCCCCCTCCCCCGGCGTCCCACGCCCTCCTGTGTTTCAGGGACTATGATCTCATCATGGGAGAAATCTGCTGCTGTAGAGGGTGGTCACCTGCTTCCTGAATAATTAAGGGCCTTTTTATAGTCTTCATATTAGTAAATGATGACACCCCCACCCACCCCCCGACAATTATGTCAGCTTTAATAATGAATGAGGGTGGGGTTGGTGCCCAGTTTGGCAGAGGGGGCTGGCATGGAAACAAGATTCCTGTTGGACAGAAACAGAGAGGAAGGGTGCGCTCATCCTAACCTGTGTGATGTTGTGCTTGTGTAAATGTAGCTGATCACTAAAAAAAAAAAAAAAAAGGAGGAATCTGTCAACTTTCCAGTCAGACCACTTTTCCCCTCCTTCCCGCGCTCTCATGGACCCTCACTGGCCGTGCGGGCTTCAGGCGGTGATTCAGCGCGCCTCTCTCGGCTGCAGGTAGCTCGGAGGTCTCATGGCTGCAGGGCTGGAGGTGAGCACTGACCTGTGAAAACCTCCAGCTTCACACCGCTCACTCCAGTCTCCAGCTAATTCGATAAAGGCCATTCAGAGCGCAGCCAACATCTGTGTGTGTTCACGCATCAGCTCTCAGAGCCACTGGGGCCTCCATTCACGCTCGGTTACAGCTTCACTTAAGGTCTAGACTTGAACGCGCCGCCATTTACTGATCTGTGGAGCAGCAAAAACACTCCTGAAGCTACGGTCACTCCGGGTATGTAACTCACATTTAAGAGTGAGCTAAACGCAGGTTCTTGCATTTAGCCCACAGTGTTCACACTGGACAACTAAGGAGAGGATCTTCTTGTTTTTCTTTTACTACGGTGTAACTATCGCATGTCCACCCCCTACAGTTTGAAGAGGCCTGGTGTGAAAGGTTTTAGCGGTACAAATCTCACAGATCTTGCTACAGGTGTTTTCTTTCACAATGCGTTTCCAATATATGAAAGACTTTATATCATATGATTCCGTTTGGACATAAACCAGAATTATTAAGTTATCCTCCATGATCAATCTTCAATTAGTCGGCACTTCCGTGAAATATATAAACACCACAACCAAGTCCAAGTATCTGATTGATTCGATGGCCACGGGTTTTGTACATAGTGCTTGAAAAGGTTGTAAAACCTTGCGTAGCTATGGTTATAAACAAGAGTATTGAAAGCCGGAAATTTGCATTTAGGGTCATTTAGATAGACTGTTCCCATTACATCACGGGTCCCCAACCCATGGGTGGGAACTCTGGTCCATGAACTAGACCCAGTCCAGTACCGCAATGCGTCGTGCACTGGTGCCCAAACCCGGTAAGGGTACACTTACCTGGCACTGGACCAGATGCAGTACTGGGCGCAAAGAGGATGCGATACCGGACATGAAGCAGCACCGGGTTAAGGTTAGGGTTCTGATTCTGGGTAAGGGTAGCAGTACTAGATGCGTCCCGAGGACCAGTGGACATCTGATACCGCATCCAGAGGGTTGCGGACCCTTGATTTTTTTACAAACAATGATCACGTCCAAAAACGGCAAGTTGGAGACAACATGAACATCAAAAAGTGACGTGGAAGGGGCCTTAACTAAATGTCAATATGTGACGAGTTGGGAATGAGAATGTGTGGAATGCAACAGTTCAAGAGTTCAGTTCAAGAGTGCACTAGAAACGGGCTCTTGCATTTAGCCCATGGTATTCACACTGGACAAGTAAGGAGTGGATCTTCTTGTTTTTCTTTTACTACAGTTATACTAGCGCATGTCCACCCCCTACAGTTTGAAGAGGCTTGGTGTGAAAGGCATTAGCGATACAAATCTTCCTCCTAGCGTTTTCTTTCAAAACTGTATTCCGAAAGACTTTCCGCACAAACGGCAATGATTGATTCCTCCTCCATGATCAATGGTCAACACCAGTGCTGTGAATTATCCAAACTTAACTACCAAATCCAAGTACCCGATTGATTCAATGATTCATTGACCACATGTTTTGTAATTAGTGCTTAAAAGGTTAGAAAAACTTGCGTAGCTACACTTGATAGCAAGAGTATTGAACACGAAAGATCAGAAAATTGCATTTACCGGTGTTTACCTAGACTTTTCATTGAAAGACGTCGTTTGAAGGCTGAGGGCGGAGTGAACGTAGATTTACTGTGATGATTTTATCCCCAGATTTCTGCAGCATTTAAACAAACTCTTTTGAGGTCAAGACTTGTATTTAGACATGTTTTATTCCCCCTGCCTCCATCGTAACACAAAAGATGGAGGAAAAAATGGACGGGGATACAGGGTATGGGCAGAATGGGTGGGT
>NC_050531.1:17694641-17709853 GCF_002922805.2 Oryzias melastigma
TAAACAAACTCTTTTGAGGTCAAGACTTGTATTTAGACATGTTTTTTTCCCCCTGCCTCCATCGTAACACAAAAGATGGAGGAAAAAATGGACGGGGATACAGGGTATCGGCAGAATGGGTGGGTGCCGGAAAAGGAGAGTCGGTGGGTTAGAAGAAGGTGAAAGGCTGCAGGAGCAGCTATCAGGTTTCCACCCTCCCCCCGTTCTATGCTCTCCGCCGGTTTTATCAGTCCTCACCACCTCCAAATTAAATTTGTCCTGAAATGGGGTGAGCAGTGGGGGGGCGAGGCTGGAGCAGAGCGGCAGGGGCCCCTGAAGAGCTGAGCTGGCCGGCGTGAAGATGCAATCAGGAAGGGGTTGGATCGGACCCGGAACAAGCCGGTGTTTGTGCGCCCTCACAGAGATAAACATTGTGCGGCATCAGCGGGGGCTTCAGGCCAGACTGGGAGCAGTCTTCCTGTCTGCTCTTTGTCTGTTAAGGCAGAATTGATTTATCTCTGCCGTGCACGCTGACACGTGAAGAACAACGGGCTGCTGTTTTTTTTTTTTTTTTTTTTTTCCAGTTTCAATTGGCAGATGGATGGACACCAGGTGGAAACCAAAACATCCTCTCAGAAAACCTGGAGTGACTGGAAGTCACAACTGTCAGGTCTCAGAGACGAAGATTATAGAGAAACGCTGGAGAGGAAATCTGTTGCTCCTCTGTTCAACGTCTCAAATCGGCTAGTTTTTTTTTCCTTCCAGTTAACAGAAAAAAAAAACTCTAATTGAGCAAATCTACTGTCTGATAAAACATGCACAGATGTTAGTGGAATTCTTTTGGAGCCATTTTAGTGTCGATAAAATGTAAATAAAATGCAAAGTTTTGAAAATAAAGCTCGCGAAAGATCATCACAGAGGACCCACCTGCAATCATGTGTGACTGATAGCAGGGTTCACTGATAGACCCGTATGAGAGCTACAGGTTTTGGGTTGTCTGGCCCTGTAGGTCATAGACGAGTGGCCACATCTTGAAGGGGCCCTACCATGAAAAAACAACTTTTTGAGCTTTCAAGTGCATTATACTGTTCATTCCTCTCTATAAAGAACCCCAAAGTGATATTTTGATCCATTCATGCATTTCTGAGTAATCCCTCTAAAAACCTGCGCTGTCTGCAGCAGCCCCTCCCATACCCACAAAAACGAGTGGGTCCTCACGAGCTGATGTCACAGAGTGAGACAGCCCCTTTCAGGAAGAGTCTGCTCTGCCAGCACCGCCCCCATTCTAACACCAACACCCGATTTCTCCACTGAGCTAGTGGTGATCAGAAAAAAAACTTTCATTTTAGATGCAGAATACTGTATATCTTCAAATAAATTCCAGCCCAAACAGGTGTTTGTTACTTTAGACTTTATAATCTGGTCCACCCTATAATGCGGAAAATACAGTAAGTGTTCACTGCGACCGGTCGCCTGTAGCGTGGCATAGAAAAGAATGCACTCGAACATTTTTGCCCTTACAGGCTAAAGGAGTGATCCAGGATCTAAACCCATACAGGTCTGCCATTATTTACCCCAGACAGCCCTTATCTACCTGCAAGGGCAACTGCGATTAAGTCTTTTCCTATTCTTACTCTGCTCATGCGACACTCACAAACCAAAGTGGTCAGTCTGGTCATTTCAGTCACTCTTTTAGATCTTGATCATTATTTATTTTTGGCGCTGTCAACTCTGAGTTCAGCTTTAGAAATGTGTCACAGAAGCAACTAATCACAAGCAAATGAGTATTCAAACAACTCTGAAGTCTATCGTACTTAGACAACCAACAAAAGCCAACATTTTGATATTGTAGCTTTGTGAAAGTACTTTTGAATTTATAAAAACAAATCAGAGCAACAAGTTTTCTGATGCCACTTCTTAGTATATTGTGTTACACTTTTACCAAAATACCCCAAATTTTAATTGAATTTTTACTTTCAAGAGTATTTCAACAAGTAAATTATATATATATATATATATATATATATACATATTTTTAGAGGTTTGTCAGATAAAAGTTTTTAGACTCCTTCGGCTAAACCATTACAGGTAGACATTTTTGCCACCAAATCTATGGAGACAAAAAGCAAACCACTAAATGATTGAAAAAATCTTATAATACTAGTTACATTTATGTTGCTTAGGACCTTTTTACTTCAATTTTCTTTAAAAACAAAATCAAAACGTCTTGTAAAATGTTTTTTTTTTTTTTAATAGTGCAAAATAGATTAAGAGATGGTATATCGGGCTGCACGGTGGCGCAGTGGTTAGCGCTCTCGCCTCACAGCGAGAAGGCCCCGGTTTGAATCCCGGCTGGGACCTTTCTGTGTGGAGTTTGCATGTTCTTCCCGTGCATGCGTGGGTTTTCACCGGGGACTCCGGCTTCCTCCCACCGTCCAAAAACATGCTTCATAGGTTAATTGGTGACTCTAAATTGCCCCTAGGTGTGAATGTGAGAGTGAATGTGTGTGTGATTGAGGACCTGCGACAGACTGGCGACCTGTCCAGGGTGTACCCCGCCTTCGCCCTTCGCCCTGGCACCCCCGCGACCCCGAAAGGGAAGAAGCGGTCAAGGAAATGGATGGATGGATGGATGGATGGAGATGGTATATCTTTAAATGATCACTTAAACATCATGATGCCCCACATCTGAAGGACAACCAGCTTCTGTTTTGGCTTCATATCCTTTAGAAATTTTGTAAAATTTGATCTGTATTCTGTTTTCTTTTATGTATCTTAATATCTTGGAGAAAAGGTTGTCACTCCATTAGGATAAAACAAACAAACAAAAAAAAAACCTCGCCCAGAATGTTTGAGCTGTCCCTCTGACAGCTACAAGCTATTGTTCGACGTAGTGGTAAAGCGGATGTGTCTATTCTTCGTCAAAAGGTTACCCCTAATTGAGAAAGCAACCACTGCCTCTTTGACAGCTTCAAAGCCTTCAGTTGGACATCAGAATAATTATCTTTGAAGTAACAAGTCTCCGCTTTCTGTGTTTCCAAATGTTACAGTTCCTCAATTGACCACTTGATAGTGGTTTCAACCAACATGGAAGCATCTAACGTTGCTGTTTCTTAAATGACCAAGTGATGGTGGTTTCAACCAATATGAAAGTAACAAATGTTGCAGTTCCTCAAATCACCACTGAAAAGTGGTTTCAACCAAATTTGTTGTACCTAAATTTGCTGTTCCTCAATTGACCACTAGAAGATGGCTTCAACCAACATGAAAATAAAAAAAGTTGCAGTTCATCAAATGACCACTGGGAGGTGGTTTCAGAAGAGAGATTGAAACAGATGTTAAAAGTTTTTCTTAATCCCAGAAATAAACAAAAAGCCTGTATGTCCAGCCTGGTGGTGATTTTTTATTTTTTTTTATGATGACTGTTTGTGTGATATCTGTCAATCTGCCCTAGGGCAGCTGTGGCTACATCAGTATCTTATCATCAACAAGTATGAATGAGGAGTGAATGAATAAAGGATAGACATCGTAAACATCTGGAAAAGTTCAGATAAATCCAAACCATTATTATAATTATTGTTATTATTTAATTTGTGTTAAAAATGTGTCTCTATTGCTCAGTTTGGAATAGCCGTTTGTGAGGGTGGAGCAAAATCCATTCATACTGGCTGTCCCCCTTCAGGCCTCATTTCCTCCATTAAGAATCCCTTGACGGAGGTCAAAGATTATCGGTCCCGTAAATATATGTCTATGTTTGGAACATAGTCACAATGACCGCGCAGGAACCAACAAAATAAAAAGCACTCGCACGTTCTCTGTGGTTGGCCTTCCAGTGGTTCTTGGTGATAAATTGGAGAATGGCCGGATGATGGAACCATTGATTCAGTGTCTACTCAGCGACAATGCTTCTTTTCAGAGCTCTTAATCGGCCTGACATTGACTAATTGAATTTATTAACCGTCCGGCTGCGGGCTGCTCATTGTGCTCCCAGTTATTTACAGGTCCATTTACAAAGTAACAATGCAGAGGAAATGTCAGGTTAGAGCCGCAATGACATTACGTAAAAGCACAGCCTGTGTGGCTTCACGTCTGTGTGTTCACGGTGAAGTGTCACAGTTTGAACACGCACGCGGGTCATTTAATACCCATGAATGATTTAGTCCAGGAAAGGCTCCAAATCGTTTTTGTTTAACGAGCAGAAAAAGACGATGAAATGAATCAAAAGCTGCTTCGTATTAAGTGTGTGTATAAATGCGTGGCATGAAGGGTTAAGCAGCCTGTAGGAGCGAAACTCATGGGAGGGCTTTTATTCCAAGCCAAATAAAATCCTAAATCAAGCTGATCCCAGAGGCTGACTTAAGAAAATATCTATGCCTCGGAATCCACATTCAGAAAGTTTTCTTTCTATTTTTTCTAATCTGGGAACTGCCTTCAAGTCCCTTTTCTGTTCTTATTCCATACACAAACTGTTTGGACAAGTCATAAAATCTGCTTTTCTTACATACATGTTAGTTGGCTGTGATTTACTGAAATCATTTCCCAATTTGTAATAACCCACCTGGCCCTGGATATATATTATTGCAGAGTGTTTAATATGTTTATGTACTTAAATGTGTTTTCATTATGATCGTAATTTGATTTGGGCAGGCGACTGGACTTTTATAAACTCAAGTCAATCAGGAGTCTAGAAGCTTAAATCTTTTGTAAATAAAAATACTGTATTTTCCACACTATGAGGTGCACTTAATAGCCTTAAATTTTTCAAAAACTATAGTTTCATTATTTTATTCATAGTCCGGAGAACTTTATATACATGGCTGAACTCTGGTTGTGCTTACTGATGTCTATGAGATTTTGAGAGGTATACAATCCTTTATAATGTTTTTACGAGTTGCAAACAAGGTTGGGTGTAAGTGTAAAGGCTAACTTGCAGCAATGTTGGACTGTTTTTTATTTTTTTTTATTTTACATGACTAAGAAGGTTAAGAGTTAGCATAGTTGCAGTAACTTTCGTTTTAGTAGTACTGGTCTGTTTTTTTTCTATGTTGCAAACACGATTGTGTGGGACTGTGTGTTTTTTTCAGTTTTTCTTTTTCTTCCTTTCTTTTTTTTACCAACAAGGCTGGGGGTTAGCATACTTACAGTAATGTTAATTTTAATGGTTAGCAGTCTGTTATCTTTACAAGTTTAGGTGTAATTGTGAATACGTTATTGCCTCTAATGAGTAGCGATGTCGGACTGTGTGTTTTTTTTCCGTGACTAACAAGTTTAGGAGTTAGTATAGTTATAATAATGTTTATTTTATTAGAACGAATCATTTTTTTTTTACGTTGCAAACAAGGTTGAGTGTTTTTGTATATACGCTAATGCGACTGATGTAGCTAATGTGTAGCAGTATTGAACTGTGTTTTTTTTTCTTTTTCTTACTAACAATGCTGGGAGATAGCGTGTTAACAGTAATGTTTGTTTTAATAGTTATCAGGTTTTTTTTTACAAGTCCTAAACAAATTTGGGTGTTATTGTAGATACGCTAATGTGGCTAACATCATGTAGCGGTCTTGGACTATGTTTTTCCTTTTTACGTGTTTCTAATGAGGTTGAAAGTTAGCGTAGTTACAGAAACTTTTGTTTTAGCTGAATCAGTCGTTTCTTTTTTTTTTAACCTGAACTTATTATTAAATTTTACTAGCTGACGAACTTATATCAGACTCTAGTCTTGCTTAATGTCCGTTATAGTTCAGTGCGCCTTATAAGCCAGTGTGCTCTTTAATTCAGAAAAATACTTCACCTAGAAAGATTTCCATGCCTGACATCTGCAGCAGTGGATCGTTCAAAGGTCAAGGTTTATTGGTCCTTAAAGGAAAAACACATTTCTGACTTAAACCAAAGTCTCAAGAAGACAAAACAGACTGTTATTCCTTTAATCAAATTTACCCAGCGTGCACCACATGGCGAGCAGACAACCCTGAGGTTAAATGGTTAACATCTTGACTGGAATCCGTCTGGCTGACAGTTCGTCTCGGACGTGGGTGTTAAGAAAAGTGGAACAAGGGACAAAGGCGAGAGAGGCAAACTTTTATGCTTCCATTTCAGTTCAGAATAGGTTTTTAATTCAATTTCCGGAGATTTGTTCCGTCTCCCCTTGAAAAATGTAACATTATTAGAGAAAAAAAGGAGCTGCACACTTGAGGTAGAGGACAATAAGGCGGGTCCAAAGAGTACACATCTTATCAGAGCCAATTAGCGATGATAAAGCAAGTCTGGGTTTGGGTTTTAAAACCTTCATCTGAATGTCTCCTTGGAAACACTGAGTGGAAGGAGCACATACAAAGCATTTGAGATGCTGGGTGGTGGAAGTACAGACTCCACCTGTGTGGGACATCTCTCCTAATTAGAAATTTAGGTGATAAACCCAGACTGAAGTCGATGACTTATCGACATTTTGGCCTTTTCATGACTTAAAAAAACAAGTTTGTGTCAGGAACAATCTGACAAAAAAGTTAAAAGCGAAGACATATGGGTTATTTTAAAGACAGGATTTAACTAGAATGTTAAGCTTTGATATAGTTCCACACATAACCAGGAAGAGATGCAGATTTTACAGAAGCATTTAAACATAACATGGAAAATAAAACACTATGATATGTCTTATACCGTATCTAAAACCTGCCACATTTTTCCACCCCTAAAATCTTAAAATCCACCTTATGTATAAAATTCTGGTTGTGTTTATTGACCAATTTTCAGGGATATATGGCGTTTAAATATCTGTCAGTATGCCTTGTTACGACTTTGGTAAACTATGAAGTCATACCACTTGATGATTGTTGGAGCATAATACTCAGTTTACACTAAACGTAACTAAGTTTAAATTTGTGTCCACCGCCTCTGTTTTGATACACGTCAAATTTCATGTGTTCATGAACTTGATGCTCGTGAGGCTTGTTGAAGGAGCGACCATCGTCAACAAGTTACTGCTGAAACTGAGTTCTGGATCAGTTGACTTGAGGCGATGCTTGACCACAGTTTGGATGATTGAACAATAAAAAGATTGCACCGTCCAGACCTGACCCTTAATATGCACCACAGTGCTTCTCATAGTGTCTGTACAATGACTTAACATTGAAATGCCTTTGACCCACAAATCACGTTCGATGTTAATGTGACTTTCTGGCCCCATAGTCTGGAGCATCATAGAGTTATATGTTTTTGAATGGTTTGCATCACTTTAATGACCTTATAATCACATGCACCTTGTGTGTGAAAACAGACCTGTGTATTGAAATTAAGCCTGAAAGGCTAAAAAAACAACAAAAAACAAATAGTCAAAAAAAAAAACCTAATTGCTAAAAAACATTCTACTAAAGCTCAAGTAAAACATAAAAAAATATGAATATCAGTAATAATAATATTTTTATATCTAAACAAATATAAAAATTACAATGTAATAAATGTGAAAGCATTGCAAGTGATAAATTATTCAAGCTGTGAAGGTGAACAGGTACCTATCTGTTTATAAAAGGTTTATTTTGTGCTATAGAGTTTTCTATGTGAGGTTTTTGTCTTCCATCACCTATTTCTAAATACAGACTGATAATGTTAAGCAAATGCTACCCTAATTGCTGACCTTGTTAGTAACATGTAAAAAAAAAGAAAAAAACACAGTACGACACCAGTACATGTTAGCTCGATTAGCATATTTACAATACTTGTAACTTCAAACCTTGTTGGCAACATGTTAAAATACAAGCTGATACTGTTAAACAAACACTACGCTAACTCCCAGTCTTGTGAGTAACACGTATAAAAAAAAAAAAAAAACACAGTCTGATACCGCTACATGGTAGCTGGGCTAGCATCTTTACAGTAACACCCAACTATGCTGTTCTGGTCATAAAAACAACAGGTAAATAACATTTTAACTGAGCACCGTTTGCCTCTCAAAATTGCTTTGACATCCATAAGCTCGACCAGAATTAATCCATATATAAGGCACACTGTCCCTTCTTGAAAAAAAGGAAACAAGTATGAAAATATGGTATTGTTACTATACATTTTAATTTATAACTAGAAGTTTTTGAAGTTTCTTAACCTTTGTCCGGCCTCTGTTTCTTTAGCCCCTCTGTCTCAGATCTTTCCTTTCCTCCCCCTCCTCCATATGACTCTTTTTTACATTAGCACTGCACTGGTTTTGTCATCATCCTGTTATATGAGACAGTGGAGCATGTCTGCGGTCCGCTCAAACGTAAACCTCGCGTCTTCCAGGCCACGTACCGCTTTTTGGCGCCTTGTTCGCCCTGGCACACGCGGACATTACGATGTGTCAAATATATCCAGCAGCTGTGTAAGAAACACACGCCACTTCTGTGTGCGCTGCCAGTTCAAATCTGCACAAACACACACAAACTTCATCAGGCACTTATGCAAACGACCACATCACAAGTAAATACCCAACGTCTCTCAATAATAAATGGCAGGTTGCCAGAGAAGAGCTCATATAAATACCTATTAAAGCACCCAATTGTCTTCCTGCCAGCTTTGGGACGGCGCCCTGGCCAGCTAAATTGAGCCCTGAGTGACATTCATCAGAGTCTATTGTCGCTTTTCCGTTCGCATCTCTCACTAGAAGTAATTGACTGCAGGGTAATGCCACCCGATTAGTCCACCTATGGAGAGACGAGCCGTAGATTGATTAGTTTCACGGCAGCGCGGTGAGGCAGCACAGTGACTGTGATATTGTTATTCTCTGATGTGAAACAGCGCTAATGGAGCTGGACAAGAACCGATGATCAGAGGGGATGGATGGAATAAGAAAAGACCCGAAATATCACCTCCACCGGCTTTTGTTGACGGGCACGTTTAGCACAATGCAAAAAGGTCGAGTCTTTCTTGGCTGCTCGCCTTATTTGTGAAAAGTGGATGGGGTACAGATTTTTATTGAGCTGAAAGTCTACATCACACATTTACACACCAATAACTTTTTGATAAAAGCAATTATCTCACAAATAAACAACACTGATATAGAGATATTTTTGCTTTGACATTTATTGCGAAAGACCATTTCAGTTTTTCTGAAACCCTCTCTTCCATGGTAATATGGAGTATCCCGTAACTTTTGACATATTCTGTACTGTCTTCTCTACAAAAATCACATGAATTGCATCTCATGATGCACAGGTTACAGATTTTTGCTGCATCTGCTTTTGAATCGTGAACCCAATTGACCAAAGTTGTGTACTGGTGTGATTTTTGCATGCACAATACACATTATTCATTCCATATTCAGTGTGATGCATGAACATTGACTGATATGAAACCAAGTAAGCGTGACATTTCCATAGAAAAAGACTTACCTCCAATGAAATAAAGTCAATTTAATAGCCGTTTTTCGCAATATGAACATTGCCATGTTGGAACCAGAAATCCTCAGTACGTAGTGATTGGTCCAAGTCGGTTTGAGTCAACATTTTTATGGCTACCACTCCCACCAATCAAGATTTAGTTTATTGAAAGACCCCAACCCTATTGCTTGAAAGCAGGCTTCATGAATTGTTGTCAATCAGATATGAGACCCCATCCTTTTATCGAGGTATCTGATTGACCAATCTATATTTAAATATCCTGCACTACAGGGAAAAAATATATAGCGTAAAAAATAAAAAATAAAATGACAAATAACATGAGTAATAGCCGTTTATTTCTCTATAGAATCAGTGGGATTTTGGTTTCTTTGGATCAGTAGGTACTTCCTTTTGGAATGACACATGCAACCACCTTCAATCCCTGTTCCACCATCACAGCTCAGACAGATTCAGCATACCTCTGCCTTACATTCCCATAAATACACCCCCTCCTCCTTCAAAGATCTCCTTCAGGACCCATTCTTTATGGTTTAGAGCACATGTGTACATAGAGATCAACCTTTATGAGTCTAATAGGAATAGAATCGCACCATTACGTTTTAGTACTGCTTTGCAGCTTGGACAAAAACTTAGTGAATAAGGCTGCATTACAGAATATTATGAAAAACTGTCAGAAGTTAGTTGCTTTTAAAAATGTCTAAACTAATTTTTTTTTCAAAGACCTTGAAAGATGTGCCAGGAAATGTGTATTTCACTAAAGCCAGTGATTACATGTTGCTTTTCTATTTCTATTTCTATTTTTTTGTAATCTGCATGTTTCTGCAGATTTAATCAGTTCATCACTAAAAAAACCCTACAAACTTTAGGGGAAAAAAAACAAAACAAAACTGACATATATGGATATTTTGTTATATTTGTACTGTGCATATCTTAACCAAACAAGTCCACAGTAGAAATATGCCATTTCATGGAGTGATAATGTAGGGGACAGTTCAATGCAACAACTGTCTGCCAGTGCCAACATCAATATTCAAATGTAGGGAGGCTAAATCGAAAACAGCTGAGTATTTGCTTGCAGATAGCTGAACAAACCCCCACTTTATGGTGAATTTCTGAATGACAGTAGAGATAATGCTCAGATAATGTCATCACCTTCGAGCAGAACTCATTACCACACCTGTTTGTGAAAGTCTTGAGGTAATCGAATCACCTAGAGACTGAGCAATTTATCTGCAACCAGTTAACTTCTGCAGCTTCATCATTCAGCCAGATTTGAAATTATTAATGGCATTTTTGGATGGATTCTGGATGGCTGTGATGAGGAGCTGATCACCAATTAGTGTATTTCTGATGGTGTTTCTTAATTTAGAACCTAATTGGATATGGAGGCTCCCATTGGCTTTTCTCTACTGACGTCTTCACCATCTTCTCTGAAGTGATGAGGAACAGATTCCAAGATCCATCTAGTCTAAACCAATTAATATCCTTCTGGGGTCCGGGGACTAGCAGAGCCTATCCTGCCTACTGTTGGGCAAAGGTTGGGTACACTCTGGTTGGGTTGCCCATCAGGGCTACACAATACCATACACTCAAATGCACATCAAAACTTACATTTTTAGAGTTACACATTACGCTACGAAGCATGTCTTTGGACTGTGAGAGGAAACCAGAGTGCCCAGAGAAAACCAATGCCGGCACTTGGAGGACATTCTAATTCCACGCAGAGGGGTCTGAGCTAAGACTCGAACAAGGACTTTCTCACTATGAGAGGAGACCACTAAGAGCAACACCACCAAGTCCTTAAGTAAAAACCCTTTTCTTTAAATAGAAACGTTGGTAGCTTCCCCAACCCTAACCCAACCCCAGAACCAGCAACCAGTATATTGACATAAATGCATGATATAGCACATTTTTGTATCCATTGTGTTTTCCCTAAAAACGTCTGTCCATTGAGAACAGGATTACATCACAATTTTCTCATAGCCTACTTTCTTTTGTGGTTCTTGCTACTGTCCATTTGAGGCCTGGATGGTTTTCCCAGGACTGTCCTAGTGAGAGGGAAAGACAAGCAGAGAAGATAGTTTCTTCTGACGAGAGCGACAGTGACACTGGGCTTATTGCCTAGTCAAACACACACAGCCACTGCCACACGCAGTCTGGCCCTGTAATAGAGGACAATGAAATCTGCTCATTGGGAGCAAGGGACCCGCGATGGTCGGCCCGGCAACTGAGCCGAAACAGCCTCATTCTGCTGCTGTCATACGCAGAAAATGGGCCGACTTCAGTCACCGAAGCGCCTGGCCCTGAGAGGCTCCCGCCACTTTGGCGCTGCCGCTGTGGCAGCTCTGACACGGAGGGATGAGAATTTATGCTGCTTCATTGTGATACCCAAACGGATGTGACATGCAATTTCACCTGGAGCGAACACAAACTGTGATTTTGTAGTTTTTTTTTTAACACATAGGGGAGGGTAGCTTTTAGTCGACAGAGAAGCAGACAAACCTACACCCACCTCTTTGCCAGCAGACGTCATTGTCTGTCTTTGTTTCTCACCCTGTAATCAAAAAGCACAGTAATGAGGCCACAGTAAAAGAGAACCATCATAGGTTTGAAATGAACTCAGATCCTCTGCAGAAAGCCTTTTATTTTGTGACTGTGTCCAGATTGCTCCTTTTAAAGAAATTTGACACATCTCTGGTGATGGCTGTCTTTGATTGCAGATTGAATGTGGACAGCATGTCATTTGATCATGTACGGCCAAAAACCACTAACTTGAGTTATGGGAAAGTCCAGTTGCCTTTACTCCTAGATAATACATCTGTCTGTGGGTGAAAAATAGGCAAACTGGTATGAGGCACACAGGTTGGCTGCACAAAATATTAAGGTCTGACCATTTTGGGAGCCTGTAAAGCATTATGCATATTTGATTTTATGGGCATTGTGCGAGCAACAGGTCGTAGTGAACACCTGCTACTTTCAAACTGGGCTTACTACAGCTTCTTCTATTTCTTCTTCTGTTGATACTTTTTACTATTGTATGTCCACAACCTACAGTTGGAAGAAGCTTGTTGCGAAATGTCAAAGCCATAAAAATCTTGCAAATCTTCCTCCAGGCGTTTTCTTTCACAGCTCTATTCCAATATATGAAAGATTTGGCAACATTTAATTCCGACCTGCACAAACCAGAATTATTAATTTCTCCTCCATGAGCAATTTTCAAATGGAAGGGATACCATCCATTCATTGCTACCAAATCTGAGTCCCTGATTGGTTAAAGTTCGAACTGGTAAAAATTCCAATGCTTACTCAAGGGCCGCTAGTTCAGTACGTAGAGCCCGAAAATGGTTGTTGAGACTTGCGAATGCTAGAGCTTTGAAAGCAAAAGCCCTAAACGTGCATTTACATTGACTTTTATAGAAAATGGTTGTTTGAACGCGTGCTACTGAAAATGTGAACATAGACTTGTACTCCCTTAGTGCATTTCAAATAAGTGCGTACTTTCTTTGCGTGCCTCTTAGAGGTTTGCCCATTTTTCACCTGCAGAAAGTCTGTATCTAGTTAGGACTAATGTTTTGCTACCTAATTGAGTGTGGGATAAGGGCACCCATAGGTTAGCGACGCCCATACATCTTGAGCGGGTGCAACTTTCATCAGTCTTCCACATAAGTCAAGATACCTCATGCAAAACAATCAGATGTTCCCTTTTCATTAAATATCAAGGGAACTGATATCAAGACACACCTGCATTTCCCTTAACACATACCTTTAGCCTCTTTATAACCTTCCATAAGCCTGGATGACCCAAAAACCTGCAGACGGCTGCATTCCATATGTCTTTTGTACTGAAGATTTAAAGCTATTTTCCAATGTTCACAGTTGTGTACAGAATCTCAGTCACGCAATTGCTCGTATGATAGCTCATAAGTTTGACAATTAAATGACAAAATGTTCAGTAAATGAAACTGAGTTTTTCAGTGAATGTTATTATCCAAGCCTGAAGGGGGGTTTTAGATTCTTATGAAAAGGATTATTTCTAAAAACTTTTGGTATCTAAAAGATGTATATATTTAGCCAATGTGCCTGGAACAGAGATCCTGAAACTATATATTTTTGGCTAAATTAAAAAGTTGGATCAAAGTAAACATAATAACAATGGTTTATGCACGCTCACTCCTTCCTTCATTCCACGCTGCCATCAAAGTGTTTGTCCTGAGGGGTTTGAAGAGCCGAGGAAAACCCTTTTTTCTGGAACCTTATCTGAAATGCAGCTTGCACACATCCAAAGACTGCACAAAGGCCTCATGACACACAGAAATTAACATCATTTCCAGTTGCATATGCCTTTTTTTTTGGACAATTCCTTCTGTTGCATTTTTCCACATCTACTGGTAATTCCAAATTTATTGGACTCAAATCCTCAGTAGGTTCACCTTGAGAAGATGTTTCCTTTGACTCTATTTACTTTAAAGCATAGGCTTTTCAAGAAATCTACAGTGATTCATAAGTATATTTTTCTGTCCATTTCTTCTCAAACATGCGTTTGATATTTACTGATAATTGTATTCATATTGGTTGCTTTAAAATGTTTAATTTTGGTTATTCTTTGTATTTTTCCAAACATTTTGATGTACAAAATGGGATAAATCTGTTTTAATGTGTTTACCAGATGGTATAGTGTAACTCAAATCTGGTTTTGGATGCCACCATTTTACAAACCCAATGCAGTAGATGTAGGTTTGCTGTTTTTTGTTAGTTTACCATCCACCACTGGCTATAAAAATATGAAACAAAAACACACATGGTTAAACAGTCTTATTGAGATTAGAGCTCTTTTTGATATTTTTTTTTACTATGGTGTATCTAGTAAATCAGTGGACCCCAACCCCTGGGGTGCGGACCAGCACTGGTCCGTAGGTCACTTGTTACCAAGCTGTAGGCAGAAAAAAAAAGAAACAAATGTGCTAACTTAGATTATTTCTGCTTAGGTTATTTTCTGATCCTGAAGGAAGTTTTATTTTAAAAGACTTCCAGATTTAACATCCCTCTAGGTCATGTGACTTAAAGCAACTTCCTGCATGGCTATCTGGATTGCTAAGCTAGTAGCTCAAAGCTAAATACAAAAACCAAACAATAAAACATATTTGGAAAGTTTTTCGTGGAGAAAAGAGTGAGAAAACCAAATAGATCCTTTGACTTCAAAGAATTTGTCTACAGCAAGGCTGAATTTGGCTCAGAAACTTAATTACAGAAATTGTTCCTTTGTGTTGAAAAAAATATCCAATGAATGAGGATTTATGCAAAGACAAAATATGATCAATCTTTTTGTCCTGAAAGATAATCAGAGCCTGGATTGAGTGTTCAAATGGCATTTTATGGGGAAAAAAATCTTGTACTGTTTTCTTTATGGAATTATTTAAATCAGAAATGACTTCTACAAATCAGTAACTTTGTTTCATTGAATCTTCATCATCTGCATTAAAAAAAACAAAACAAAACAAAAAAAAACATATTTCCTGTAGCGGCATTTTATTTTGAACATAGATTTTCATAAACTGGAAGCTTAAAAACACCAACTCCAGCCCCGTTCCGACCGATCCCTGAAAATACTCAGGGAGTTTGTCCTTGGGCAAGACACTGAACCCCACATTGTTCTTGATGGTTGTAGGTTGGCGCCATTGTGTACACATGGATAAATTGGACTAAAAATGCTTTGGACCTTAATACATGTGGAAGACCCATGGCCACATAGATTTACGCCATTTTAACATTTCTCAGCGTGGTACGTGTTGGGGTTTCACAAAAGGCTCTTTTGAACAGTTAATGTGCAATTCCAATTGATATGATTTGATAATTGTGTCTTGACTCATCACA
>NC_050531.1:17710439-17727256 GCF_002922805.2 Oryzias melastigma
AACTAGTTGATAAATGCAAAAATATGGCATAAATTAAAACATTTCTGCATCATATCATGCTGTTGTTGAGTTTCACTACTTTTAGTCGCCTTTTCTATTTACAAAAAGTAAATCAAGGATGAATTGAGAATTGATACTAAAAGCAGCTGCTGTCTCTTTGTTCTTGTTTTTTTTTCTATGATCTCTGGCTGCCTGCTGTGTGTGATGCTGCAACAACAGGTAAGTCAATCTCAGTACCTGTTTGAAGCTGTTCCTCATGCACACACACGCTCAAAAATATGTTTTCTCCTGGTTTTGCGGTCATGGAAAGAAGAAACATCTTGATTTTTATGTTTTGTGTAAAGTCTTGTTTGTGTGTTAATCCTGGTTAACACCTATGACATCGCTGGTGATACCCAAATAGCACGCTCTTAAACATACCACAACACTTTAACCATTTACACATTTAAAGTGAATTGCTTCACTAACGTAAAGTGTAACAGTGCAAGCTGCTTTTGTTCGTGACAGAGTTAGCTGATTTATGTTGATCGCGTAAACAGTACTGTAATGCCTTAATCACATGAACCTGTACGATGGGTTGATCCGTGCGGGTGCTGCAGGTTTTTGAGATATCCAGGTCTGTAGGATGCCCACACAAACTAAATGGTAAATGTTGTTTACTTGAATAGCTTTTTTCTACCTTTCTTGAAGACCCAAAGTGCTTCACAGTCACAGACCCATTTACCCATTCACATCCACCAGAGGCAAGGTGGGGTTCAGTGTCTTGCCCAAGGACACTTCGACACATGGGCGGGCAAGGCGGGATACGAACCCGCAATCTTCCGATCAGAAGTCGACTGCCCTACCGCTGAAATTACTCCATGATTGTCTAATTTCCTCAATTCTAACAGTCCATCACTTGAAGAGCTCTAATGGACCCTCAGACACTAAACCAATACAATGGCCGCCTCTATTTTAAATGGCGCTAAGGCCTAACGTGATGCATATCAGCGCTAGGATGCGTTTCTCCACTTCAGAATCCACCGGAATTATGGTAATTACGTAACTGGATGAAGAGTTTGGCCAAATTCATAAATTCTTCCCCTTCCCCTACCCCTCACTATACCTCCAACAGTAGGGGCATTTGTAGGGGTGTACGAAATTGATTTTTAAGGGTAACTTGTAGGGACTTTTGACTGTGACTCTGCTGCAAGGTGTTCCGCGTTGTGCTGCTCCGTGAAGAAGAAACGCATTTCTTCACGTGGGACTTTTGAATTTTCGTTTTAGCATGACTTTAAAGTTATAAAACCAGTATTGTATCATATTTTTCGAGCGCTGACAGCTATGTGCTAATGTAGATGACCTTTGAATACTGATAATGTCATCGAGGCATAGTGTTGTCCGAATTTGAAACCACTGTTTTTCCATATCTCTCCGTTTGGAAGGCTAAATGTAGGAAAAGGCAGAAGCCGTAGGGGTAGGTAGGAATTGGGATTCGGCCTTACTGCCGTTGAAAGAATGGGGCTAAAGTACAGCACCTTAAGGTTGAACACGTTCCCTTAAACTCCTGGAAACTTCTATGTGGTTTTAAAACAAAAGCATTTACAAATAAACATCTGATTTATATTGATTCAAACTAGTCAAATGAATCAGTTTGATGCTGCAGTACTAATTCTTTCATATATTCAAAAATATTTTGTTAAAAATTAATAATATTTAATATATTTTTCTGGATACGACCCACTAGAGACTGTACTGGAGGTCAAGGCCACATTAGCAGTGAGACTTAACGTGGAGCTCAGTTGCATAAAGAGCTTGTGATATAAGATAAATGTCATCAGCATCGGCTGCCCCCTTTTACATAAGAAAATTATGTCACTTAGTGTGACTGATACACCTATTTGCAGTTTTATTCGGCAGCTCATTTTCATCACTTACCATAACGTGGAGTGACGAGCTCCGAGCAAAGGCTTGAAGCTATCTGTTAAGTCAGCACTAATGTTGGGTCATAATATCAATTATGTAGTGCAATAACAATGTTTCGACTCACTTCGTCATCGTGTAATTTCATTAATTTTAATGTGTTTTGATATTAAAAAAATGGAATCACTACGGGAAAGATCTCATCTAATTATTCCTGGAGAGAAAAAAAGACATTTTGTCCAATTAAAACCAATAGATGAGGGAGGGGGTTTAAAATTAATGGGCTGTTTTTGTAAAATAATGCATCATTGGTCAGCTTTGCTGGGATTCAAAGATTTAAAATACAAAGAAGCAACGGTGAATTAGAACATAATGGAAAATATGCAAAAGGTTTGAGATATTGTTCTATGTGTGAAAAATGATCAATGACAACAGTTAGTAAAAGAAAAATGTTGGATAAAAAACAGGGGCTTTTATTTTGTGATATGAATTTAATTGGAAATAGAGATATTGTGGAGCCAATAGTGGTGGTGCATGACTGTATATGGATTTTGAGGATATTAAATCTGCGTGCATATTAAATGTTACATATTATACACTATTAAATGCTCAATGTAAACTGCTATTTTTTAATACATTTGTTCTAGGTCCTAAAGGATCTTATGATTAAGAACTAACTAGTAAGTAAGTAATAACTTACAATGTGTTTCAGCCAATCAAGAAATCTTAGTTCTTTAAAAGTGTTGGGGTCCACTTGTAAGTTTTTTTTTCGACAGGTGCTTTCAGCCTTGTAGAAGTTTGAACCCTAGCGATGTCCAGACTTTGGACATGCCCGTCTTAAATGCAGTCTGAATCCACCTCTAATTAACATTTTTTGTTTTTTGTAATTGACAAAACAGAGTCAAATGGGGGGTCAGATGGTAAAATTGGCAATGGTGAACCACAATATAACCAGGGACAACTGTACAAATTTAAGAAGGACATTATATCATGATTGTATCAAATCATAAACTTGTCTCTTCTATTGCAGTATGTTAGTCGCACATACATGTCCTTGTCTCACACCTGCTAAATCCATGTTTGTATAATATATAAGTCCAAACACATATAATCATAATCCTTTAGGTTTCTTTTTCAACTGAAAAGCCGAATACAAAGAGGAAAGAAATGGACTTCAAAGACCAATATATTAGGCTAAACAGTGACGGGATTAAAAACCTCACTTTCAACTAAGTTCAAGGTTTCGTTTTACAGCCTCAAGCTGTTCAAATACGATGACGGGGGGGTATCTTCAGGTTCCATGTGGGGCTGATACGAAGGATGGAGTGAAGCTGCAGTAACACATTAAAAGATGAGCGGCTATTATGTATTCAAGACACTTCAGTTCCTCTGGCACCTGCGGGCTGATATCAGATATGCAGAGTTTGAACAGTAACTTGGGGATAAAGCACTGAAACTAAAGTGGGACAGTTTAAACACAAATTTTGTCTTTCATTCACCTTGAGTTTGTCTGCTTTTGAACTTTGTGTTTTTACTCTGTTAAAACATATAATAACAGTAAAATGAGTTCTAATAAGCTCTGTTTTACTGTATGAAAAAGCTTTATTTTGAAGTTCTGTAACCCCACTGAGCTTCCTTCAGCCTCTCAGAGCTCCAGTGGCTATTCCTCTTTTTAATTTTTTTCCTATTCGACGGGATTTAAGTCTCTCCGCCGTCTGTCTTCTTTTCCTCTAATTGAAGGACGCTGTCTCTTCCCCCCTTTATCCAGCCTTCCTGCGGGCTTATTAGAAGCTTTTAATGGGAACTCCACCTTTTCTCTCCATCTCTCCTCCTTCCTGCCGGCAGCCTTCAATGGACCTCTCGAAGACCATTGTGCGAGTGTGTGCGTTCGAAAGAAAAGAGACGGGGCGGGTGGAGGGGTGGCGACCAGCTGAGAACCTCGCTAATAGACTCGGACGACCTGATGCCGCCGTCTCGCGCGGTCGGGGCTTCCATCTTCTCTCGCCGCCCTCGTGCCCCGATGGGAGCTCGCTCGAAGAGAAAGGAGACCTCGTTGTTAGCGGAAGAGAGTCTGAAACGAGTGGAGGATCATGAATCAGAGTCAAAATAATTTCAATTTTTAGAATTTTGTTCTCAAGCTACAAAGAAAACAACGTCAACGGAGAGTTCTAAGGAAAGAAACTCACTCAAAGACAACTTCTCCCTGCCCCCGCTACTTTATCTAGTAAAATGAGATTGGCTTGTTCTGGGAAAGCAACAACCCTTCACTGCGCTGATCAAAAAACAAATAAAAGCAGTAGATGAAGGGTTGCAGAGCAAAGAGTATGATCAAACCCTTTCTACTCATCTGTTTGTTTCTCCTCGCTGTCTGGTGCAGAAGCTAGCCTGTTAGATCCAGAGGTTGCTTTGGTGATAGCTGCTTTAACACGAGGTTAACACAGTTAATCCCGTAATCTCAATCAGAACAGGCAGAGGAACGTAAATCCTTCCAATAATTGCTACTGATAAATGTTTAATCTGGTCAGTACTATAGGGATTATTTTACTCCATTAGACTGGTTATAATTTAAAACACTCTTGACGAGATGCTGTTTGAAAATATACCGCGACAGGTCAATTGTTAGGAAAATATCTCACAGTCACTACGTTTGGGTTCTGTTTTCTGATTAAGTCTGGAATAAACTTTTGTTTTGAAAGAGACACCGTTATTTAAATGTATTAATAGACTGTTTACAAATTATATGCATAATATTCTAAAATAAAAAAAACACCTGACTGAGCACGTAAAATTTCATGACTTTTTTGAGGGATCTAGAAAAAGAATATAATATGCAAAAATAAGTGTGAGGCTCCTCTAAAAGAATCAGTCAAAACTTTTTAGAATTGATTTAACTTCTAAAACAAGATTCTGTACTTTTCTGACCAGAAAACACACTAGATTATAAATCAAAATATATAAAAAAAACAAATAATGAACAATCACTTTGGCACGCTGGATTATAGAAAACATTAAGCATTAATATATTTTATAATATGTGAACTGTGTCAGGTTAATATAAATATATTTAAAACAGTTTTCCTATACAACTTTGGCAAAATGAACGCCCCAATAATTTATTATTCATACCATTAGTGGTGGGTGAAATGATGGTGCCACTGATGATAAAGCTTCATCTTAAAACTACATATGACTACACTACCCAGAATGCCTTGATGGATCTAATAGCAGGCGATTGGTTAGAGTAGTTGATGGGAAGTTTTTCAAAAGAACTGTGTTGTTATCAATGTGTTATCCAAAGCAAAAGACTCAGTTTTTCAGTTCATTATTTTGAAGCGCAGCATGCATCACTGCAACAGGCTCCTGACAACCCATAATGCTCCAATCCATCAATCTGTCATGGCTACATAGTTTACCAAAATCGCACCAAAACTGTTTTTCAAACCTCATCAGTTCCAAGTACCAGAAGTCATAATCTTATACATCTATCAATTTTTGAGAAAATAAAAGAATCTTAAGTCTGTGTTATGGCCCAAAAAAGTATCACTATATTTCTAAACCCATGCTGTCTTATTCTGTCATTTTATGTAGGATGTCTTTATTTTTACTTTAGTTTTCAGAAGCTAAAATGGAAAAACAAAATTAAACTTTTCCCCCACTCTTTCAGGCTTCAGTATGACACGGTGGCGAGAAGGCTGCTCGTGGTCAGCAGCTAAAGTAATCTCCTTCCATATTGCAGATTAAGTATGTGCTGCTGGATTTCCTTCTTAATTAAAAAGAGCGAAGGCGCAACTATTGATCTGAGGCCTCAGTGCTGCTCCGGCGTTCTGTTCCATTAACAAACAGTGAAACTGGAACCTCGGTTAATTAGAACAATTGAAATCAGATTGAATATTTGTCCATGAAAGCAAAACTAATGAACACATCTTACAACTCTCTGTCCAATTATACTCGTTTTATCCAAATTATTCACCACAACTGCTGAACGGAAACGATATTGCCACAAATTTTTATTCAATGGGTCTTGAAAAATTCATTGTTAAAATTACAATTTAAAATACTTGATTCCAGAGATGAAAATAAATATTTTTAACATAATTGTTTCTTATTTTCTCTCTTAAATAGCCCTTTCACATTTCTTGTCCAGGTTATCTTCATCTCCCATTTTGCGACGCCTCACTCCCTCCCTGAGCACTCAATATTACTGCACTAATGCGCCAATTCAAGTGCAAATATTTGAGTTGGCTGTCAAATCCCTAATCACACACATCAATTTCTCCAATATCACAGTTCATTTGAAGGCTTTTGGACAACCATGGCCATTTTACCTCCCGCTCTACCCCAGAGATGCATTCATTTGAGGGATTTCTTCTAATATTTTTTTGCGAATAATCTCTTAATCTAATCCCAGGTTGACAAGAAAGGCTCCTTTTGTGAGCCATTTGAGGACTGCTGTCACTCAGTCGAGAGTTTTCTCTGCTTCTAGCGGCCATGACCATTATTTAGTTGTTTTCTGTTTGGCCTTAACCTACTGTAAATGCCAAGAAAAAAAGGAACATAAAATTCTGACTTCAACTGAAAGGAAACTGAGGTAACAAACTGGATTTTTTTTTTTTTTTTCAAAACAGGAGAATGTCTGCGGCCTGCATATCATCAGGCTAATTAGGCCGAGCCAGGCATTCCAAATGCATACCTAATGAGCACCCTCTCCATCACTGCCGGGATCACCCCGCACTTCTAATGGTCACATAAATTCTCATTTATAGGTCATAATCTGTCATTTATCTACACGAGCTACCCCAATTAGAGACTAGGGTCCTTCAGACTGATGTCTCTCTGGGGGATTCACAGCTCTGGTTGCCCTGTTTCTCTAAAAAAAATCCCCATTAGCGACAAACCCTGGCCAGCCAGGATCGTTGACCTGGAGGATTGCGGATAACCTGGCCCCATAAAAAACGACGCTGGGATTGGGGGAACCAATCCGGGTGCTTACTGCGAGTATCCTTTGTATCTGACGGTGGTATTGGAACGGGACTGGCAGGAAGCGTCAAGTCTTTGAGTGGGAGAAAAGGGGATGACTGGCAGGAGCTCAGATTAGCAGTCTGCCATTTGCAGTTTTGCCTCTGCCATTTTGCTTGACAATTAGCATTCTGTTATCAGTTGCCAAAACTATTTATATAAAGCACTCAGGCCAAATTAGAATTGTAAATAGATTATAAACCAGCGCTCCATTCTGCTTCCCTCTAATTAGAAGCAGAAATCTAAAATGCCAATGAACGGGGACATTTGCCTCCATCCCATCGGAATCGGTGAAAGGCCAAACGTAGTTTGTCCCAACAGGCAGGAGATCCGTCACTGAAGTACGAGTTCTCCATGAAGGCTTTTAATTGCATTACACTGATGGAGATACTTTCTAGTTATTAGCGATCTAAACTTGTGTTTGTCTGTCTTTTACTGTCTCAAAATAGCCCCATGTGGGTCTTTAGCAAGGAGACTGTTCAAGGAAGAAGTGACACTGACCTTTGACCTGTACTAAATCTTGAGACACAACTTGAGAAGCTTTACTAGGTTAAAGTTGTGTCTTTGTGATAACAGGGACTAAAGAGGCATTAACTTTTTGCACCATAGTTTGACAAAAAACAATTATTGACCGAAAAAGGGCCATAAAGGGATTATTAACTAAAGGAATTGGCTAAGGCCTTGGTTAAAACAGACTTTACACAACTGTCCACGGGTGAAAATTGGGCAAACGTGTACAAGGGGTGACATTTTAAGATCCTAGGCAACTCGATGAGCCTATAAACCATACAAACCAGCGGTGTTCAAACTTTTTACAAAGGCAGAATCCGAATTATTTTCCTACCCCTACGGCCTCTCCTTACCCCTCCAGTTGTACGGGGTTTATGTAGAGGTAGGGGGGTCCAAAATGTGTTTTTAAGGGGTAAGTAATAATTTTTTGTTTTTGTACGACTTTTTAAACTCAGTAATAAAACATATGTGTTTTATATTTATGTGTTTATGAATTTACGCACTAACATAGCTGAGTGCCGTTTGAATTTGAAGACACTATGACCAAATCCGAATTCTTCCCCTATCCCTAAGGCTTCACCCGACCTCTACATTTAGCCCTTCAAACTGAGACTTGTGTAAAAATAGTGTCTTTAAATTTTGATGTCTTTACCACATGATGACATCATACAAAGTCACCAGTCAATTAGGTTAGCGCGGTGCTGCTAGAAATACATAACAAGAATGGTTTTATAACTTAAAAAGGTCATGCTAAAACAAAAAAACATAACTTAAATTTAAATGTAAACTTCTGTGCTTCAGAGCGGAGGGCTCTGGATCCCTCCACTGCTAGGTTTAACTTAAAAAAACTATTTCGGACATCCCTACCCCTCCAAATTCCCCTACAATCGGAGGGACTGGGAGAAGCCGTACGGTTAGGGGACAAATTCTGATTTGACCAAAGATTGATTCAAGTGATAAGCTCCTAGCATGGCAGTTTTTTTTAGGTTTCATGTATGGACATTTCAGGAAACATACACTGTCTCTAAGTTTAATAAAAAAAAATATATTAGGAAAAACAATAGTTGAATGTCAAATATAATGGACATATGAACAATTTTAATGAGGATTATATTTATTCTTTCCAAAAATGTCCAATTTCACCCAAATAAGAAACTTTGATGGGCAATAGACACATGATGCAAGTTATTGAAAGAAAAAATTACTATTGCAAGAAATAAAAACAAGCAATTTGAAATTATGTTTCATTCAACCGCTTGTAAATTTCTGGAAAGGAAGCAAAGAAAATGTAACAGATAAAGAAGATAATTATTTTTTGTTGGTGCAATTTTGCTTACTTTTGTCTCTACAAAGGTTTGAACTTTCAGAGTCTAAACAACAGAGAAAAGTGTCAAATGTTCATATGAGTCTTAATAAAGACCATAAAAATGTTCAGTGTGGAGATTTACAGCCTTAGCTGTAATGTACAGATTTAAACGGTCATACTGCTTTTTTAGAAACTAACTTTCTAAAATCAGCATTAATTAAATATTTAAATAAAAGATGTGTGCTTCATATCCACTAAATATAAATAAATATATATAGATGCCTTACTTTTTTGGACTAATAATTGCTCCAGAGTATGGGTTGCAGCAGTCAAGTAAATGACAATCAAGAAGAAAAAAATAACAAGTTGCACTTTTGGGACTTTTAGAGATGACAATAATAGACTGAATATATTCACGCTTCACTACTGGAGCACACTGATGCTTGATTAGCTTTATGAATCATTGAAGGAATCTACATTTTTGCAACGTATGAACAATTAATAAGATCCAAAGCATAAAGAACATGGTAAAAAGTCAACTACATCACTTGTTATAAGTGAAGTGAAACTCACAACCGACTATAATTCTAGATATTTTGTATATTATTTTGTAAGATTTTCATTTATTATCTCTGAATGCCAAAAACCAAAAAAGTCCTTTTTTTTTCTTGAAAAAATTGTGTTGGTTTTCTCTTCAAAAAATGCTGCAGGTATAAGCGTTCATTTTTTAAACATTAAAGTCAGTCCATCTCTGGCAGAAAACCTGTGAATGTCAGCAGCATTTGCAGCAAGTAAAAAAGACAAGTCATAAAGTTAAAAATCAAACTATCATAACCTTTATATGAACTTTTCCAGCTATCCCCAGCTGACCCTTTCAGCATACCCAACACCCTGATGTTGTTGTTTTCCCAGAAAGCAGATTTGGATGCTTTCAGCTGCAGATCTCTCTGGAGGCTCTTTCTTCTCCACAAAGCATCATCATATCAACACTTTAGTGTTTTTCTAGCTCTTCTTTCCCCTCATACCCCGCTAACCCCTGTCTTAAAGGAAAAAAGAGGGGTAGCACAAGGGGCGCCCCACCCCTGTCACTTCTGTCAGACGCTCTTGCGCACATGATTACCTCTGGACAGGAAGGACGTTTGAAAAGCTGAACAACCAAAAGAAAAGCAGACGGCTCTGCCTTCGCATAACCCTGTTTTTTCATTTAAAAAGACACTAAACTGCCTTCTGTAATTACACACCAACAATAAAAATGAAGGAAAATTCAAGGAAAGATAAGGACGGGTGTTGCAACCAAAGATCTCATCTAGAGCCAGAAAGCCTGCACAGGTCAGAGTAAGTATATGTGGGCGTTCAGTGATTTTCTTTGTGTAAAGCGCTCTCCGGAGACGTTTCTCTTGGATTCTGTTACCAGACGAGGGAAAGAGGAGACAGCTATGTTGTGGTCTCCCTTTTAAATCTTCAGAGATGATTTGATGCTCCTCCAGGACGCCGGCCAAACATGCTCATCACTTTGAAAGAAACCCATTTCAATGCCGCGCGTCTTTTTCTGAAACTGTTGGATTGCGATAAAGTCCAAAGAAGGCAAGAAGAGTAAAAAATATATATATATATAAAAGGTGGAAGTACTCAGAAAATAGAAATGCAGGAGTCAACGCTACAGCCTGGACAAGGACGGCAGAATAAAATCCTTTATTGGTCCTGTGACCTCAACCGCCAAACTAAACCGGGAATTTTTATTGCTGGTGCCGCTCTGCAGCAATTTGTTTACTCACTGAACTGAGTCTGAGACCTTGACGCGGCCCTCATTCTGCCATTATATTCCTGTTGACATTCGCTTCTCGACTGATACTGCCCGTTAGTGGTTAGCTCTGAATAATGCATATTAAGTAATGAGCTGCCCAAATGGATCAGTGGACAGTCAGTTGGGCCATGCATAAAGCAATCAATTATTCGATCGATAGCCCTCATTAGTCCATCATATAGTTAAGCTGTTTGTAGGGGCTTCCCAGAGGAACGTATGAATAATTCACAGTCCGCAGAGGAAATAGGAGGGAAGGTCCAGTTCAGGGATGTCGCTGGTCTGATGTTGTGTTGTTGTTGTGGGTCAGATTCTTCTTAAATTATCGGTTTGGGATGTTTTTTCTCATCTTTAGCCAATAAATTGAGGATGAATGTCATCAAATTTTTGCATGTTTAACATTGTGAAGTCAAATCAATGAAGATTCTCCTTTGCCCATTTGAGGTGTGTCTTAAAGTTAAGTCATCTGGAGACTGAACTTCAACTCAACTCCCCCTATAGCTCCAGTTGTTGGGACATTAGAAGCTGTAGTGGTGTTGTAGTGGAGCAGTAGCGACTTGGAACTAGCTCTGCCTTTGCCAGTAAGGTGATCTACGTCTTGGTTGAGGCGCTGAGGAGAAATCCATTTCTTCAGATGGGTGCGCTCTAAAAACACAGACAATTACATTTAATGTAAGTAATGAGATTTTGTTCGTAACCGATGTGTATTTTCCAAGCACTGGCAGGTATGCGTTAACGTAGATGACCGGCGACTATTGATGATGACATCAAGCAATTGTATCGTCCAAATTTCTAAAAAAAAAAAAAAAAAAGTTTTTTTTTTTTTACGTTGTTGCATATTTTCCAAGCACAAACAGCTATGCGCTAAAGTTGATGACGGCGGCTATGGATGATGTCATCAAGCAGTAGTATTATCCTGATTTTAAAAAGCATTTTTTTTACATGTTGTTACATATTTTCTGAGCGCTGATAGCTATAACTATAAGCTAATGTAGAGGACCGACAAATATTGATAATGTCATCAGGGGGTAGTATCGTCCGAATTTGAGAGTACAATTTTTTCTAGGTTGTTGCATATTTTTTATAAAAATAAATCGCCACTTATAGGGATATAGTAATAGAGAAAAGCCGTAGGGGTTTGGAAGCAATTCTGATTCTGTCTATAAGTCCAGATGCCGTGACTTAACTTCCAAACATTTTGAAACCACAATTTCTCAGAGGAAAGCAGAGCTCAGATGGTTGCGACACATTTCCGGAGCCAGTCCTCAGATCTCCGTCGGCGGTCGTCACAAGGACCGGCGCCGCTGTGTTTGTTAGCTTTCGTGTTAACAGAAGCTGAAACACAAACCTTCCCAAAAGTGAGCCAAAGAAAAAAAACTCGTGGTGCCAGACTTTCATAGCGATAATCTGGACAGGGCGGAGTCTTTGAAGAGCAAAGCGCGTTTTTTTCGTTGCCAACTTTTCCCATGGGAAACGTCAAACCAGTTAAAAACAGGACAATTAGACCATTATTTTCAATTTTTCCTTTTGAAAAGTTAGTCTAAATACTTTACGTTACGATGTGTAGTGTAAACATTTCCGAAGTTTAAATGTTTGGGTTAACCTTTCTACAGTCATAAATACTACCAGTTGTACCTCCTAATCACTTAGCTAAGCTCAGTCCTGATTCTCTGTTCTGTGTCTTAAATACCTTTCCCGTTTTAAGTGTCCATGTTTCCTTTTCCTAATTGCATGCAGGCGTTTGGAATCAGACCTGAATGCCTCTGTAGGTGTTAATTGGTTTGAATGACTGCTAACAGGAGCCAAGCAGCAGCGAGGCTGAATTAGGACGGTGCATGTTGCCCATAAATAGTGCAAAGTGGCCTGGCTGCTGTCATGCCTCGCACAGACATGTTCTGGTTTATGTTGCCACTGTTGCCCCAGAGAAATGCCACATTGCAATGCATCATCCCAACTTCTTGGAACTGTTAAGCACTATTATCTTCCTCACAGAAAAACATGTTTTTTTCTCTAACCAGAAATAAGCCCTAATGGGAGATTCTTTCTTTTAAAGGAAATTGTGGCTTTTTACTCTTCCAAGGACGATAACATTTTTTCACTCCAGGATTCTGCTCAAGGATGTTTCACACTGAACTTTTAGACTAAGAAATGTTCAGACTTTTATGAAACATTTGGTACATAATTATACGCCAGTGGAAGCAGTGGAGTAGTCATCTTATTTATATAAAAAAACTCAACCAAGATGTGGTTCTTAGAATGTAATAGTTAGATTTTTTTCTGAAGGTTCAGATAGCAACAATTGAAAAGTACTAAACTGCTTAAAGATCCACTTCAGTCATCTTTTGATCAGTTTTAAAAGTGTTCCCAGTAGTCTATTCATCATGATTATGCTGTTTTTAACAGAAAATAAAAAAATATATGTTGTTTTCTTGGATATAGTTTCTACAGAGCAACAATAGTTCATTAAAAATTCCCCTCTAAGTTTTAGCGGTTGTGGAATTCAACAGGGAGCTTGTGGCTCCACCCAATGTATTTTCTACATCACAAATACAATCTATTTTCAAAGTGCATTTTTTGTCTGCTTCTGATTTACAATTTAAATAAATAAACACTCAGAAATGCAATTTCGAGCTTTGTTTTCTTCATATGGCCTCCCCACCCCCCATGAACTCAACTCACTCCTGTCCAGACGGCTCTGCCCCCACAGTGGACTCCAGAACATCAAGAACCGCTATTCTCAGTGTGACTGAACAACTAACACAGGAGCAGAGACAGCTGGTAGAATCAGAGACCATTAGATGCTTAATGGCATTTTCCCTTGAACAGATGCAAAGTGATGACGGTTTTTATTCAATTGAGGCCCAATTTATGCTTGTCGCCTAATCTAATGGTACGTAGCTTCAGGGGACTTTCAATAGATTTGTTATGCCTGGCGAGACATTCTGCTCATTAACGATATTTGACAACAGTAAATAAAACTCAAAATAATTCTCAATATTGTATGAAGAAATGCTATTGAGCACAAAATGGGATAGCCATTTTGTAAAGACGGGTGGCACCACATCAATCTAACAGCTTTTAAGATTAACAGAAAGGCTTCAGAGATAATTTTATTTGATGTTTAAATGCTTTAAAACCACTAACTCATAAAACTGTACATTTATTCTAATTTTAAATCAACTCTAGAAGGATTTAATTCACATATTTTTCTCAACTCTCAATGGCTTATTCTGAGTTCACAATGGTCTCAAGAACATGTGTTCCAGTGACCACGTAAAAAAAAAAAATCAATGTAAACACACATATGTATGCACGTTTCAGGCTTTTTAAGACAATTTTCAGGCTCTACATACAAACTGAACAGCCATCGAATCGGTGTTGAAAGTGAAACCAATTCAACTTTGACCAATTAGGGTCTCATGTTTGGCACTGACGTATATATACCGTCCTTTGTAACTCACGAAGGAATAAATAATTGCAACTGGAATTCTATGATACCAAGTCTTTTATAGATCAGAATAGAGGTGTTGAAGAAAAATCCTGAAGCAAGACTCACGATTTGCACAATTTTGTCATTTTTCACCAAGTCTTTACCAACTGTAGGTACGTGTACTAGTGTCCTTTAAAGATGCTGACACTCGTCTCTTCTAGGGGGTCAAACAACCCAGGAACCTACAGCACCATAACCCTTCTCATTTCTTTGTAACTTTGTATGACCTGCCAAAAAACCTCCCATTTACACACTCCCTTTGCCTCAGATAATGCCTGTGCAGTGGAGATTTAAAACCCTTTTGTCAAATATGTTTTGTGTGTAACTTACTCAGAAAGGTTACATTATCTACATCCAAAATACAATAAATAACCAACTTTGTATTCTCCAATGCTAAAGGGACCAAAAAAATTCCTCGGAGGGGAAGAGAACAATCACTCAAGCACACCTCCACAGATAACAAGAATGTCTGACTCCTTGGAAGAGGAGGTTCAAGGTGGTTCTGCGATGGACTGCTGATAAAGCGAGGGCGTAACCTTTTTCCTATCCAACAACAACAGATAATCTAAAGTCTCTACTTTCAGAGATAACAAGTTTAAAGTTTGAAAAGGCTGGAATCCAACATTTTAAGCAACCTTTGATTATTACTAAAAAAAAAAAAAAAAAAAAAAAAAAAAAGAAACAGCTACATTTAGGAGCCTAAACTTCTTTTGACTATTACACTTTAGAACTTTCCACTACAGTCTTTACTTTACTTGTTGCTACGGTTGCTCCAATCAGATCCACTAAGACGCTCAGGACTGGTTTTGCTTTGTCTGCGTTTCCTGCTGGGAAGGAATCGGAAGCGCAGCAGTAGTAAGTATTTAAGCCGCTTGTCTGCATTTCACAGAGACACCTGAGCTCTGCCCAATCCCATCGATTAGGTTGATTCCTATCGATTGATTCCTGTTGGCACCAAACACTGTGTTTGTGTGTTGGCACAACTGGAATATTCCTGTTGTGTTTGTCTGTTTTCTGTGCTCCACATATCCTACTTCAAACTAAGAATGGTTCAGCACAGCACAGCTTTTCAAGGTTGGGCCAAGGGTAACATTACAGGGCCATGACTCTCACCATCTGTTTATTGTTGAGACCGCACCTGCCGGACCTTGTTGCAAGAGTGAAAAAAATCTACACTTGAGCAAGTTCATAACGGTAGAAAAAGGCAATACATGTTATCAAGACTTCTAAGCGACAAAATACATAAATTAAGGAATTTGTTCATTTGTAGAGTCAAAGATTGTTTTTCCAAAAAAAAAAAACTATCAGAGGATCTCTAAAGCTTAAGTACCGTCTGATCATGAGAGCGGAGCAGTTTTTTTGTTTACCTTGACCAGCAGTGACCGAGAAACATCAATCTTTAAGAAGTCTTGGTTGGTCAGGGTTAAGAAAACACCCACTGTTCTCAGTGACTCAGCATGTTTTTACTGCAAACAACTTTTTTTTTTTTTAACTGGTACTCAGTTGTTTGTAATTTCTCAGCAGAGACAAAAAGGTCATTGGGGAAGAGCCACCCACATCAAACTTCATTTAAAGCCTGGTTGAGTTTGTCAAAGCTAACAAATTGGCTGAAATGAAAAATGATCCGAACATAAACACAGAAAGGTGCTCTCTCCTCGCTTGGTATCTGTAATGGGAAAAGTAAAGTCATTACGAGGAAAGCTGCTAAATTCCAGGCACTTGTGTTTTGTTATTTGCACTAATAAAAAGACTATTTAGTATTATGTTTATAGGTTTGTGCTATAAAACTGTGTACATATTTTTTTTTTTAGTTTGGTTTGTAATAGGCTTTTGATGTGTAGATTTCTAAACATTAAATGACAAAGTAAAAAATTTAACGAAAATAGCATTTTTAAGTATTTCTTTATTCAAACCACTGTGAATCAGGAGCAGACATAAAATGTGTGTTTGTGACGTATATAAAATACAGAAACTGTCCTAGAAAATGACTTTTCTGAATTTTGATTTTTTTTTTTAATTTAGGCTAAAAATGGTTTGCTTAAAATTGAAAGACCCCTGGAACACTTTTAAAATAGATTAAAAGATGATTAGAGTGGGTATTTAAAAAAAGTGTCACTCTTAAATTAAGAGGAATAGGTCAAAATGTTCAATCTCTCATCATTTTATTTAAATTAGCCCCACCGTGATTTTCTTAAGTCTTTCAGATTCAACTATATTCATATGATCATAATTTACCTTTAGGACACTAAAAAACGAATTATTTATGAAATATGAGTTATTTTTGTGAACTCTTTTCCTACCTGGAAGTAAATTGACTCAATCTATGAGGTATCGCCTCTTGCTCCTTGAGGGTGCCGCCCATTTCATGATGTCATCCTAGAGCTGGCATGTCATCCACAAAAAAAAAAAATCAAGTCTTTAAAAATATTGATGTACATACCGTGTAGCCCAGGCGTTTATCACAAAAAAAGACAGAATGGTGATGACTAATGGGTTCATTTTGCGGGGAAATTTGGTCAAAGAATGCAGACAATACCACCAGATGAACATTTCAGGATTTATTGAAATTATGATGACATTGTTCTGATTAGCACTGGCTGTGAAGGTTTCTTTACTCTGTGAAGCATCATTAATCTCGATCCATATCAAAAACCCTTTTCGCTTTAATGCAGATCCTTTTCCTGGTGACAGGCACACCTTTCCGGCTTTGCTCAATAATCCATGTTCAAACTAGTTGTTCCAATTGGCTAATCCCCTTTATGCTTATACTTATATGTTAAAACTGATAGTTA
>NC_050531.1:17727340-17741159 GCF_002922805.2 Oryzias melastigma
AAGCGGTCGCTCTTTACCTCAATATCTGACAGGCTCACTGCTCTGCCTTTAAACATAAATATTGTTGCACCCTCAGAATGACCCACAGTCATGGGAACCCTCTGGCCTCTCCACAATCTCATCCCTCCAAGGCTGCCCGGCCCAATGGAGCACTCCTCTCACTTCTTACAAACTAACTAGCTCATGAACTGTGACATCTCCATCTATCACAGTCTTGATAAGTGCTATCCTTAATTACACCTTCCTCTCCTCCCATGGATCTGCATCTCCTTTTTTTCATGCTTCTCTAACAGACTCCCATCCATCCACGGTCTTTCTTAGGGATTCCTTCGAGCGAAGGCTAGAGCATGTCGCTGTCCCAACGCTCCAGACGCAGTAAGTCGATCCAACAGGAAATCAATAGCAGGGCCTAATGCTGAATAATTGAGGTTACGGGAGTTCAGTCGCACTCCCCAGAGGTACACCCCCCTCCCACTCCTAAACCCAATCGTGTAACCTCCCATCATGCATAGGGTGGGGCACACTGTATTCTCATTTCCTACATTTCCTACATTAAGCTTGCAGATGCATTTTCTTGACTGACTGAGCATTTTGCCAAAAGGAGACTCTTAGTACCTCACTTGCTGTCCAGTTAGCCACAGATTGATTGTCGCTTTAGCATGAAAGCTTGTTTCTGTTCAAGTCTACTCACTGGTCGCAGGAAAAGGCAACCAAAGAGTAAAGATACATGTGCGGAACCTGACTCGCTACCGAGATACCTACTTAATACTACTTTATTTTTGCACTACAGGGCTGGATTATAAGGCTTACTGTCAATAAATAGTCTATTTTCAAATGTATGTCATACAGTATATAACGTGCACCAAAATAACGCATATTAAAGAGTCAGAGATAAATCCGTTAGTCAGTCAGACTTTATTAAATAATTAATTATTATTTTTTTGTCAAATGACAGACAGATATACCTTTATTGTCATTATCACAAGGACAATGAAATTGCAGCAACCTTTTCAGTGCAAAGAAATTGGCATAAAAAATACAGAACATAATATAAAATACGATATAAAGTATAAAAAATATGTAGAAAAGTATATACAACGAACTGTGCCATATAAGTGTGTATCGTCCATCATAATATCCAGACTATCCAGCATAGAGGTGAATCTAATTGTTCTCCACTTGAACTTTTAAATATTTTTCTTAATTGATTTGAGACAATAATAAAAAGCTCCTTTAATTTGGGACAGCTAGTCGTCAAACTCATCGATAGCATCATCCATAGCTTCCAAGAGATATACTCTCATTGTTTTCATGTAGCGATGAGGCTGAAAACTTTCGACATCTGGCAGGAGTATTAGGTTTATGAACACAATTTTTGTCAAGTGTCCAGTAGCAAATTTTTCGTGGGCCTAAACAGAGGCATAGGACGCGAATTCGCCACGTAAATTGCGTTCAATGTAAACACAGCATAAGTCATGTGTTTTCTCTGTATTCTTTTGCTGGTTGTGGTTTCTTCTGACATATGTTATAAAACTTTATTATCTTATTTGATTTTTGAGAAGTTATCTTTCCTTTGTTGCTTTGAGTAGAGCCAAAAGTAGTCTCCATACACACAGTTAGAACCTCGCTTTTCCAAGAGGTGTCAGGATCCGTGGAGCGATGTACTTGGCTGCGGCTGCCGAAACAACAGGGTGAGAAGGAAGAAACGGAGGGAAAAAAAACACAGCAAAACCTGAGCAACCTGTGTCCTTGTTATTCAGTGTGAGGTGTCAGTGCTGAGTTTCCATGCTGGTGTTAAATTTGTCGCAGAGCCCCATCCTACATTCTGCACAACCTCCTAGGAGTTTCGGCTCCTCACAGTCCTTCCATGCATGCACATGCTGAACGATCCTGTTTTACAAGTCTTCAACCGGAGTTTTTCCATTTTTGCCCAATAAAGTAGTAGAATAAAAAGCCATTTTATGAACTTTTTGTCTGTAGTCGGGTTCTTACTGAACCTGGTGTGGTGTTGCTGGTTCTGCACGTTTCTCTCATCAAGCAAGGCACGTGGATTTGCGTGTAGGACCAATGCCATCCCTTTGTTGTCCTCCACTGGTGTGTCAGAGAGACCGTGCCGCTTCTCTCATTGCATCCCATCCCTTACAAATGCACACGAGGGCAGCCGTTGGTTTGCTCTCCTCCTCTCCTCTTCCTCCTGCCTCCAGGCTACAGACTCTCCAGCCTGCAGATGGTAGATAATGACAGTTCTGCTGTCCCTACCAGCCAACTTGTGCCCTTCTTTGTGCTTTTGGGTGTTGGCTGTTGTTGCCTGCCTCCCTGCTAATTGACTGGAGGACTGGGTCACTGGTTTGGTGTGCTGAAAGTTGGCTCACTCCTTTATGTGGCTCACTGTTCAGTGGAACTGTAAACCAGTAAAAAAAATAATAACCAGTTGGAAAATTCACCAACTGGATGAGAAGCTGATTATATTTTACAGTCTTGGCCTATTTATCACCTGACTGGAGTCTTGATTTACTGTATCTACCTGCTGGTTAGCGAGACACTGACACACTGAATGAGATGTTTACCGGCACATCATGGATTGCTGCTTCACTAGAGGACAGGAAGTAAAGAAAAGCTTGTTTGAATGAGGACCTCAGGTGGTTTCTATCCCTCCACTTATACTTGCAAGTCTTCCAGGTAGAGAAACTAACACTGTCCAGCTTTCCTCATAATCCTTTATGTCTTCCACTAGATGTTTATTCAAAAATGATAATGGTGCATACTTATATACTTTAATACCTTCCTTGAAAGCCCAAAGTGCTTTACAGCTACAGTCCCATTCGCACACTGATCTGCTGCTGCTACCGAACACTGGTGCCAGCCTATGACCTTCAGGAGCAATGTAGGGTTCACTATTGCCCAATGACACGTCAGCACATAGGCAAGCAGTGCGGGAACTGAACCTACGATCCTCTCATCAGAGGTTGACCATTTTACCTCTGCACCATGGCCACCCCAAGGGAAGATCGGCAGTTGTAGATAATTCTGCTTGTAGAAGTAATGGTGATGGGTAGGTAGTCTCATTTTTGCAGTACATCACAGTATGGTACCGTATTTACAGTAGGAAAACGTAGGCAACACCAGATTAACTTTTTCAAGATTTAACAAAATAAAAAAATAAAAAACAGTACAGTATTGTCAAAGCAGCATAAAGTTGGTTCTCATTACTTTGTGAATTTTTGTGCATATTTTCTTGATTGGTTATAGACAATTGTTGGTTTAGCTCTTGTATAGAAGGTGTTCAGTTGGCTAACTCTACATACATTTTCATTTACTATCAGACCTTTTTTTCATTCTGAATTACTGGACCTTTTTTTCTACAAAGGTTAGAATTTCAAGTGTTGAATCAAGACAGAAAATGTTGGTGTGTCTGAGAAAGTGTATAAAGTGTGTAGTGACGGGTTTCACTGCCTTAAAACGTCTATAGTAATTCTAAAAACTCAAGCGGATAACTTTGTGAATTTTGCTAATTACAAGTTATAACTCTTGCCATAAACAGGGGACTACTGTACGTCACTGCAAGCACAAAATATAGTAGACATTTATTGAACTTTCAGACAACAATGCTATCAGCACTGACCTGAACCAGTTCTAATTTTACACGAAAGTGCTCATTAGCCCGACAAGTCCCCTACAGAAAGTAGAGAAATACATTAAGCTTCAAACCCAATGTGTATGTGTTAGGACATGAGATTGAATAAGGTAGAACACAGTCCTGCATATTTCCCAACAGTTGGCTTAGGATTTATTTAAAACATTACTCAGACAGCCTGGTGTTAAGAGGATGATTTGTTGAGACACCTCTTCAAACACCGTGTTTATTGGAAACGGGCATCAATAAAAGACTAGCACTTCTAAAAGATATACGGCAATGGAGTTGTTACGTTATTAATTCCCCTTTCATAGTACAAGAATAGCATTCACAAGTAAATGATAGAAAGATGTTGGGTTTTTTTTGGGTGGCTTTACGCACATTTTCCAATAACAACATCCTTAACAAAATTCTAAAAAGAGGGAATCTTTATATTTTACTCAAAAGCCCAATAATTTTACCACTTTACAATCTTATTTCTTGTGCAACTAGTGAAAATATCAGAATCCTAAGCAAGACAGTAAATCTATCATATAGTCTTACTCTCAATGACAATGAACAGACTGTAGTTATAAAGATTTTTAAATGCTGTGTAAAAGCATCATTTTGATGAGGCTGGATATCACTTTTACACCTGCAGTGTAAGTAGGTTTAAAGTCCATTTTACAGTGAACTAAACAGGACTGACTGCTAGAGGGTTATAGGACAAGCACCCATTGGTTACCTGGAGAATCACCTTAGCTCCAATTAAGACTCAGTTTAGCTTTTATGTACTGGTTCATATCACGTCATGGGATAACTTAAAATTCCCAAACTCTAAACCCCATCTAATCCCTGGTCAGCCAAGATAGGCCATAAATTATATGTAGATCCCCCCCAAAAACTACACCATCCATCACCATTATTTTTATAATTTTAACAATTCTGCTTCAAAAACTGTTCATAAAGTCAATAAATTTCTGTCAAAGTACAGTCATTAAAACTGTTTCCTATTTTTGGTTTCAAAAAGCTTTACAGCCACGAACACCCTCCATCTCCTGTTCTGAGAAGATAATACATTTTTCATAGCACTAATCTTTTAATAGTAAGTAACCTAGCAACCTCCAGGTATGAGGCTGTGTGTGTTTTCCTGTCTTTTACTTACAAGAACTCTAATTCTTTACTTTTTCTGCCTGGAGAACGTCTAAAAAGACATTTTGTCAACATGTTACTATGTCCAAAGAAACGCTAAAGATTAATTATAATCAAAATTCTGGACAAATGAACGGTTCAGGTTAATAAAGTTCTGTTTTCTAAAGAGAGGCATATAGATAGATTTTTTGAAGTCTCTTTATGTGAGTTCAAAGTATTTCTGCCTGCATATTAAGCAGTTTGTGCACATAAACAGTCTCTGTTGTCGATCCATGCCCCCAGGCATGAGCCTCCTCCCCATGGCCATCCCAGGTGACGATGCAATGCCCCCCAGGACAGACTCACAAACACTGAACTGAACAGGCAACAGTTTCTTTCTAAGTAGGAAAAATGCATAGAGGGTTTTTACACAAATAACTCAGTTTTAATGTTGTTCTGTTTTTGTTTTGGTTTGTTTTAATTGTCTTACCTGGGAGCATATTTACTTAGCATACAAAATACAACAAAAAATGAAGCAAATGACCCTTTATTTTTAAATAAAACTATTTTAGCTTTCAATGTAATGCTAAAACTTGACAATTTAATTACAACAACTTTAATAGGATCAAATATCGTTCAAAACTTTGATTTTAGAGACCAACTACATATCCTTGTCTGGAGAAAAAAGGTTAATCCTAGGTTAAAAAGACAAAAAAAAAAAAAGTTAAACATTGTCAATAACAAGAGACAAATAAAGATCCCTAGAATCTAAATTACTCCTCTAACTCTAAAAGATGATCCATGTGAGTCCAAAGTATTTTTAGTTTGCAAGTTTCATACTTTACTTACTTTGTGCAACCTGATTATTTGAACTTGTTTTAGCTAACTCTAAAAATAATACACCTCTCATTTCCATTTTTTAGACGTGTTCTACCTCTGTAATCATCCTCTTTGTGACACCTTAACTACGCTTGGATACATAGAGAGACTTCTTCCCTTTGTGTTTCGTCTTTGTCCCGGACATACCTTCCCCTCCTGTCAGCTCCACTCATCCATCTGTCGTTCATTTCAAACATCTCTAGCCACTAGAGAGGCCTCACATGTTTAAAGCTTTTTTTCTATTCTTTGGCCCTTCTCTCTCAGGGCCTTGGATGTGGGGCTTTAATTACTCCCCGTAAGCTTTGTGCATAACCAATGCGAGACGGAAGGCCACTGTCAGAATATGGGTTTTTGTCTAGACGCTTCGGGACAAGAATGCCAATTTAGAAGCGTTTGACTTCTGATGCTCTCATATACTGTATTTTCCACACTATAGGACACACCGTCAATGAATGGTCTATTTTTTAAATTATGTCATATATAAGACGCACCAAACTAGAAGGCGGATTACGTGAATAGAGTCAGAGTTAAGTCCATCAGTCAGACTTTATTAACTGTGTAGTAAACTACTAGAGCTTTACTAGAACTTGTTTGGAACTACTCATTAGCGACGTTAGCATATTCACAATACCTATAACTCCCAGAGTGATACCACTGAAACAAATGTTACTGTGACTAAGCTAACTTTCAACCTGTTAGTAACATACATAACACAGTGCGACAAGCTACATGTTAGCTACGTTAGCATCTTCACAATAGTTGTCTCTCCCGCACATGAAAAAATAGACTCATACAGCTAAAACAAACGCTAAAGTGATTATGTTAACTCCCAACCTTGTTCGTACTGTGTAATAAACAGTCCAACAATGCTACACGTTAGCCGCATTAATGTATTCACTATAACAACAAACTAAACATTTTGACAAAGCGGCGCAAACCTCTCAACATCACTTCAACATCACGAAGCAGTGCATTATCAAATTTAATTCATAAGTGGGGTACTCCATATTTTAAGACCCAATATTTATTTTTTTATTTTACTTTATAAAAAACAAGGTTTTTAGTGCGCTGTAAAGCCGGGAAAATACAGTGTGTATGATTTTCATGTGGGATGAGGGTTGTGTTTGATCCCTAAACCCCAAGCCCATTTACACCCAAGCCAAAAATCAGTAGCTGGGATAGGCTCCAGCAACCCTGTGACCCCAAAAGGGATTCATCAGGTTCAGAAAATAGATGGATAGTTTGAAAACATGAAGATTAGGAGATATCTTCATCACAAATGATTCAATTCAATCAATGCGTGAATCACCTTCACAGACTGATCTACTTTTAAGAATAATTAAAACATACAACTTTCAAAAAGATATCTGCTGTGGAAGAATATTTATTTCAAAGGTGTAGTTAAGTTGATAGAACCAAAACTAGTTCACCATCATTTCTTAAATCTTCTTTGTGTAAAATGGTGTCATGTTGTTGATGGCTTTGATGCCTGTTGAATCTTCTCTTGTCACATTTATTCAAGATTGAGTTCAAGAACATTTATTCAGATTTTTCCTTTTGTCCTGCTTGTTCTTCTTTGTTCTTTTGAAAATTCAGCTGAATGGATTTAAATAGTACACAGGACTGGAGGTTATTTGGTGTTAATACTCAAAGATTGTGTGGAGGTGAATTTTTTTTCTTCAGTCGGCATTGCATTGGTAGCGCTCTCACGCAGTGCGTTAATAAGGGTGTACTCATTTCCCTGAAAGCAGGTCGAGAACTTCAAAGGCGGAATAGAACTTTGCCTTGTGGATTGGAAAGGGGGAGTCTATCATCAGGTTTTCAGGCTCTTTTTTTCTACTCCAAACACTTTAAAATTCTTCAGCTGAAAACTGACTTTATGTTTAAAGAATAAAAGAAATGATGACCCGAAGTTCTAGCTTTGTAAATCGACCGCCTTTCAAAACATCTCTGCTCTTGTAATTCCTGCTGTCCTGTTGGCATCTCAACATGTTGGATTTTCTTGATTGGGTGAGTCATCAGTTCAGCTTGAACATCCTTTGCCAGCCTTTGAGCTCATTCCTCTGCTTCAAACCCTTGTGACAGCAACCTGAAATATGCATACGTTTCTGATGCTCTGCCGGCTGCTGCTTGATGGTTATCCGGAATGCTAGGGATGGGCAAGAGTGCCGGAGACTCGTTCTTTGAATATTTGATGGTTTTAATAAACAGGGAAAATACAGGACTAAGCACTTTGCTGGTCTGCTTTACTCACGGAGTGTAAGAAATAATGGACAGTAGGAAAGGATTAAATATTCAAAACTGGGAGTGAGAGGAAGAATGCTGTCCACTCTGATACTCTTAACAAAGTTTTAAGGTAGGAGAGTTTAAGGTCGAGTGCAAAAAAAGTGTCCACAGTGGGATGAAGGATGGTCCGGCGTTGATGGATGCCTGAAAGGCTCTGTGAGTTTTTGAGAAAATCAAAGTCATGAATGGATGGACAAAAAGATGGATAGGAGGTCAGCGCATTGGACGAGAGATGGTGATTTATCGCTCTTAAACTTCAAAGTCCTTGGAGTTTCTGGTGGCTTAAGTGGCTCTTACAGTTTGCACCGGCGGTCAGCCTGCAATAAGTTTGTGCCACTCGCAATGAAGCGATGATGAATGATGGAGAAAGGGTATGAAGCTGGCTGTTTTGTGTTTTTGTTTTCCGCCACGGATGAGAAATATTTGAGTTTCCCTGGGCATTTCTTACACCAAACTAAATATTTTCAATATTTTATGTTTTATAACTTTAAAAAGTCATGCTAAAACAAAAATTCAGAACATACTTTTGGGTGTACTCTGAAATGCTTCGTATGAGTACACCCACATGAAGAAGTTTGTTTTTCCTCACCCTCAGGGGGGAGGGATACACAGTCAAAAGTCTCTCGGCATTACCCTTAAAAAAAACAAATTAGGACTCCATTACACCTCCAAATGCCCCTACAATTGAAGAGGTAGGGAGAACCAGAGGAGGTAAGGGAAGAATTTGGATTTGGCCCAAGAGACACTTGTTTTTTAAGGGTTTTTGAGCCCTGAAGTCCGAGTCTGTGAATATCTGGCTAACTTTATCGAACTGTTTTTGTGTGCCTCCTTCTCAAAATGCTGCTGTATTCCTCTGCACTTTATGGTAGTAAAATGTTGTGATCCATTCATGACATGTAGACTTCTACTTGATCATTTATTTGAAATAACCAACCTAAAATGCACAGCACCGGTTAAAATAATAATAAAAAAATGTGATCTGACACAACATCCAATTTTGAATGAGTCAGAAACTATGTGATCAACCCAATGCCCAATCCCATGATCAGATTGGGATATCCCTAACATAAAGTGCTGCATAACAACGAAAAACGTCAGAATCAACAAATTACAGCATGTCTTTGGTGTTAAAGGGTTAACTGAGACTTTTTCCAATACATCTAAATTAAACCTAATGATTAACCCTTTAACACTGGGTATGTCGCCTGCTCTTCAACTCTTGTGAATCAGCTGATTCTGCTGCAGAGAAAAGCAGCTTTGCATCACTATGTAGCACTTTATCTAAATGTTGGAAAAGCCTCTTTTCTCCATGTCAGAATCTGCTGGATTTACATTAATTATGAAAACAATTGAAAAGTTACGATAGTCAAAGGATGTCAATAATGGAGCTAAAGTTCTGGTGCTACAGACCATTATTAATATGCTGTTGTATTATTTTTATTGATTGAGGACAAATAGAAAGAAAATTAAGGTTAGAAATTTCATTTCTGAGTATTTCTTTGTTCACATCGTGAATCGGGAGCAGACAAAAAATGCAGTTTGAAAAAGATCAATATGTAGAAAATATACTGGATGTCTCACAAGCTTCTTGTTTCATCCACGTGTAGACAAATAGATCCATGAACATCTTTTGCCTCGTCTGGCATTTCCCTCAAAACTGTCTGGCTGGATACCTCCAATATTGCTCGTCTATTTTGTTGCACTGCTATTGTTAGCGAGGGCTCTCAACAATGCGGAAAGAGTTTCTCCACATAAACAGTCCCGCCCACAAGGCATAGCTTGATTTCTAATGAATTACTTCCACTCAGCAGAAACTATGACCTTGAAAATGATACAGTTTTCTGATTTTGGCTAAAAATGCCCCAGTCCTATTCACAATACCACTGGAAACTATTAAAAAATAGATCAAAAAGAGTCAGAGAAAAGAAAAAAACTTATGATCAAGGCTTGAAAAGTCTTTGTGTTTTGAAAAACATTCCCAACAAGCTGCACCTGGTGCAACAGAAGAAGACTTCTTATGTGAAAGAACTGACTCCATGTGGGCCAACTCTTGTCCTCGTGATTCTCCTTCATAAGCCTCTGTATGGATTAGCGTCAGAACATTGCATTGCAAGTATTACACATCCCTCTTGACACTGCCAGCACTATCCTGGGAGTGCTGAAAAACCTCTTTGGAGAGCCACCTGGTAAGTGCCTCACATACAACTGTTTTGCACTGACGGCAATTTGAAGGCCCAGTCACCCCAGTAGATCAGAGGTTCTGGAGGTAGAAAAAATAGAAAAGATGTTGAGAAAATGTCAAAATCCTCCCACTCTTGATTTTTTTTTTCCTTCCCCCCTTTCGTCTTCTCCAACTTGCTGCCTTAAGGAGATCAAAGGAGGCCAATATGAAAGGCACATTTGAGGGTTTTTTTCTAGCGCTTTCGCTCTGCTCTCTCTCTGTTTAAGATATGGAAATGCCAAATCCCCAATACCGCTTGTACCCACAAATCGGAGCATTCCCGGCCTTGGCTGACTTTCTCTTTTTCTTTAACTTCAGCTTCAATCCTCTCCTTCCTCTCACCCCGTCACCCCATCACCGTCTCACACCATCCATCCCCTGCTCTTGCCTCTCTCCAGCAGCCCTCGGGCTTCCAGGTAGATAGCAGGTGATTGGCAGCGGCTGTGACAGTCAGTGGAACAGACTGAGAGTGGATGAGTGTCAGCCTTGCTCTAGGGGCTTAAGGCAGCAGTAAAGTTGGAGCACCCTGCAGGAGAAGGGGAAAGGTGCATGAAATAGGACTTAGCCAATTCTTAACTTTTGCTGTGCTTGTCTCAACTGAAGCAGGTAGAAGCTAAATAGCTTTTTCAAATTGCACTTGAGCCTGAAACAAACATTTCTTCAACTCCCACCTCCAGTTCTCCTACCGCTGGTCATCCGGAGGAGTTGAACGCGTTAACATCGGAGCTTTAGCTCCATTGTTGATGTTCATGGAATTACCTTAACTCTTCAACCGTTTACATAATTAATTCCAGCTAATTCTGAAGCAGAGGACAACAACTTTGCACTTATATGGAACACTTTATAGTCCTGTAGTGTTTATGCCATCAGTGTAAATTTGCTAAATGTGACGTGCAGGAAACCAATATTGAACACTTAGCGGTGCAAAGCTGAAAGCTTTTCTCCACATCGGAATGCGTTAGAATGTCAATATCTCAGATATGAAGGATTTATATCTGTTTGGTGTGATATCCAATTATATTCTCTAGAATCAACAAAAAAAATGTAATTTATATTTCCTAGTTGTTGCAAGAAAAATGATCACTATGAACTGGAAAAATATTAATTTTGATAGATTGATCATTTTGAATGAAGAACCAAATTAATTACTTAATATAAATATGTTCGCATGTGATTGTAGGCATACTGTATACTCGAATATGTAAATGGATAAAAAGTAAATGGAAAATCAGTGACCTGTTCTGTATTTTTTCTGTTATTAGACACATACAAATAAATATATTCCATTTTTGTTTATGGGATGTTGTAAAGGATGTTGTAGAGTAAAATATCTCCATATATATGATAATATATTACCTTTTGACATACAAAAGAACAATTTCTTCATGATATCTGAGTGATTTTCGCGAGTTCCTTTTCCTACCTCTGAGGCTCCGCCTTTCATTCCTTGTGGTTGCCACCCATCCTAGAGCCGGCCTCGGCAGCATGTCTTCGTTTTACCCATGAAAACTAACAACATCCAAACTTTTGGATGGATGTGCATATTGAGCATATAAAAAGTAAGCATTTTGTCGATTGCCGCTATCTCCGTGGAGAAAGTGTGTGTGTATCCTCGGGGCGCAGCTGGCAGCACAGACTCTTCCTGGGAGGGGCTGTTCTTACTTGTCTACTTCACAATGTGAGGACCCACTCATTTTCATGGGCTGGGAGGGTCTGGTACTCAGTAAGTTTTAGAGGACTTCTCAGAAATTCATGAATGGAGCAAAATACCGCGTGGGGTTGATTTCGTGAGTAAATAACATTATTATACTCCTATCCGCTCCAAAAAGTAGATTCTGCATGATATAGGCCCTTTAACATAAAAAGTAAAAAATAAAATATAATCTATTGGAATTATGTTAATTGCATTAAAGCTACTTTTACAAGAATTACTGTAGTTGAAACAGCATGTAGTATTTTTTGCAGTCGCCGGTGTTAAAGGTTTAAGATGTCATTTTTTCAGACTTAACTGTGTTATTTGAAATTCGTCCGGCATTTCTCATCAGAACTTCAGCAAAAACACTTATTTAAATAAGGAAAAGCAAATAAAACCACGCCAATACCCTCTGTAACCAAAGCCCCCCACAATAAAATACAAAAAGTTCAAAATCACTGTTTTTTTGACCCTCTTAACTTTGACTCTTTATTTTTTATAAATGTCTACTCTGCTAATCACAACTTCATAAACAATTACAACCATTTGGGAATGAAGAAACGAATGTTCAAAGTTTGCTTTGTGAGTCAAGTCAAAGGCAGCGTTTTAAGATACGCATCGGCCTTGAAGATTCAAAAGACTGAAAATATGACAACACTCACACTTATGCCGACTGTGTCTGTCTCTCTGATACCAGTTCAAATAGTCTCCAAAGCTTTTTTTAATTAAACTCAACCACTCTGTCTTAAGAAAAAATAAAAGGGACTGATTGAAACAAACCCTTGGTGAATGGATCAAGACAACGAAACAAAGCAAAAGGAGGAAAAACGGCTAAAAGCTTGTGTACTGTCTGGAAATTTAAATAAAATCAGCTCTTTAACTTATTTTTCTGTGTTTTTCTCTTTGTTTTTAAAAGAAATTGGATCATTATGACCATTGCCAGGTTTATTTTTTGTAAAACATTAATTTCTGGACAATTTGCCCCCCCTTCTACTGATCTTCGAATGATTAAGCACATTTGAGGAGATGTGCTTTCTCAACACCTTTCTCAATCTGATTTTTTTCAGTTTAATTTTGTATGTTTCTTCTTTTCTTGGTTTTTAGAAAGCATGTGTTCTGCATCCTGATGGGCTGTAGACCATTGTCAATCAATCTGTCTCCTGTTCACTTTGTCAAATCCACATAAATCTTTGGTCACAATCAGATATTTGGCTTTATTTTAGAAAACTGAGCTTATTTTCAGCAAAGGTTTGAACTCTGAGAGTGTTTACCTCTTTAACACTCTATATTTAGCTCCAGTGTTCGCATTCTTTCAACTATTGTAACTCCACTGTTGTAGTTAATATAATTCCGGCAAATTCTAAAGTGTAGAAAAGCAGCCTTGTGCTGATAGGCAACAATTTACAGTAAATACGTGTTTACCAGGGATACAATCATTTACTTTCCGCAAAATTTGGTTCAAGCATCGGTTGGCTATGGTTTTGTTTCGGTTTGATTTATACTTTGTATTACAAAACTACAACAAAAACTCAAATTTTAGAAAATGTTTTTTTTTAATTTAGCTAATAAGCAAGTAACAATAAAAATAAAGTTTTCAGTTGGCTTGTACTAAGTCTGATGAAATATAATAAAACAGTATTCAATATATGAAATGTAACTTTTATTTATTCAACACCCGTTTGACTTCATCAACGGAAACATCTGTTTGTGTATGCCGTTGGGATGCGACGACTCACTTTCTTCACAATTCAGTTCAATGGTGTAACATACGGTTTTAAACCGAGAATTGTGGCGGACAAAACTACACATTCTAACATAAAGCATTATATAGCAGCGCAAAGATGAAATGAAAAGCTGCCTATGCTCCACAATTCACATTGGTTGCATAAATGGTTGAAGAATTATGGTAGTAGTATTTATGTTCCCGCTGTGTTAAATGGTTGAACAAGAAAGAAAAGTGTAAAAATGTTAATATATGTCGGAGAAAAGTCTATAA
>NC_050531.1:17741294-17746782 GCF_002922805.2 Oryzias melastigma
TTTATGTTCCCGCTGTGTTAAAAGGTTGAACAAGAAAGAAAATGTCGGAGAAAAGTCTATAAAGTGTGTAGTAAGGGGTTTTACGGCCTCAGAATATCAATAATTCTACTTTGTGGATTCCATCTTTTGCAGATTAATTTTAGAACACAACTCCCGCAATAAAGGAGGTAACACTGTATTACAATCAAGTTGACTCAGAGATGTGAGAGTGAGTCCGGCCTCTTCATGTCGGACTCTAACTGACATCTGTGGAGTGGCGGCTGAGTGGATGCAAGGCTTGGAAAAGTGGACCTAATTAGTGGGAGACCAAATGCATTTAAAAATGAATCACAACACCAACAGCAGTATTCACCACTTCAGCGAAATGGGCAGCTGGCAGGCTCAGGGCTTGTCGAGTTGTTAAATACCCGTAGCCACATATGAATGGGAGGCTTGATTACTTTGTCACTAATGACTCACTGGCTCGCGCGCACTCTGGGGGAGCATAAATAGCTCAAGGGACACATTTTTCCTGCTTGTCTGCATTCACATCAGCCTCTTGTCATGCTTAAACCTGCAGAAAGCGGTGTATGTGTTAACCAGTAGGGAGACTCAAGCTGCACTAATCAGCATTCATCCCCGCTTTGCCTGTTAACCATATTTACCGGTAAAACACAAAGCAAACTGTCTCCCATGCCCTGACATTTGAATTTGCAGACTTACAAGTGAACAAACTTGGAGAGTATTACCTTCTCAATCTGCAGATCGCTTTCCCTTCTGATTGCTTCTCTGGTGTACTGAGGACATCTGAGATAAACTCTCACAACCTGAGGAGTGTCATTTCAGGATTGGGATGGAAACATGATGGGAGTAAAATTGGAGACGCTTTCGGTGATGAAGTACATCTCAGACATGGCAGTGAAAGCAAACAGAAAAAAAAATGGATTGCCTTAATTGTGCAAAACGCAAGAGACGTTGGTGGGAATAATGGCAGCCGTAAAGCACTCTTGGAGAGGCATAAATTCACACGCAGATACACAAACATACACTTAAGCGTCATATTCTGCATTTGAATTAAATCAAACGCAAGAGCGGAGACTGCTAAACTTGTTTATATGCAGATTTCTCCCAGCTCGGGTGATGAAAACTTGCAAATACAAAGGTAAAACACTGATACTATCTTTAGCTTTTGACCAATATAGTGTGGTTTACATAAAAGCTGTTTGCTCCCCACAGTAACTAATGCTTTCTTTGTCACTCGACTCTTCTCTCCCTATTCCCGGCTGCATAGATTTGCAGGTAGCACAAAGACATAAAAGGATCCTGTCTTGAGTCTCCAGTATACATGCTATTGTGCTGTGTAGCATGTTGTGTATCATTCGATTACTGCCTGATTGCTCTGTCTGGATGGAATAAAAAGGTTAATCTTCTTGTGACAGGTTTAGTAACTGATGCTGTTGGAAATAAAGAGCAACTGAGCACTGCCAGTTCCATCGAGACTGCTGCAACAGGCTTTAGAGTTCTCTTTTTCTTTTTATGAACGTCTTTTGAGACCAAAGACTAAATAAGTGTAGGAAGATGGATAGAGACCATGGTGGTGTTACCAATGGCTTGTTTTACACAGATTTTAAGTCAATGGCTTAAAATCACAGAAAAGATCACGATCTTGATATGATGTAATTATTACCAAGATTGGTCCTGTAAAGGCAAATCCTGTAGTAATTCACTGTCTTTGTGGCATAAAGTGTCCTCGTTCCCTTGCCTTTCTAAAAATGTTTATGTAAAGACAAACATTGTATTAGTCAATCCAAGGTTTACTGTCTTTGTAGGATAAGATGTAATTGTTCCAACGCCATACCAAAAACAGCTTTGTAAAGTCAATGATTGTAATAGTGAATCCCAAATTCATTATTTTGATAGGAGATGATGTCATTGATCCATCGCCTTACCAAAAATGTCCGAATCAAGGCAAAGATCATAATAGTCCATTCCAAATTCACCATACTTGTAGGATATCATGTTATTGTTTCATTGTCCTATAAAATACAGCTCTGAAAAGGCAAAGATTCACCATCTTTGCTGGATACAATGTCATCATTTCATTGCCTTACTAAAAATGGTTATGTAAAGACAAAGATTTTAATAGTCAATGGTCAATCCTAAATGTACCTTTATGGTATAAGATGTCATTGATCTATTGCCTTATCAAAAACGGCCCTGTTAAGGCAAAGATTGTAATACTCCATTCCAAATTCACCATGCTTGTAGAACATAATGTCATCAATTTATTGCCTTTCTAAAAATGGCCCTACTATATTGTAAGACTGAGAAATTGATAAAATAATTCATAAATATTGGTCCTTATATCTATAATCTGACTAAAGAGGCAAAAATCCTTAATCAAAATTGTAGGATGTTGTTTTGTGTTTTTAAGTTTGAGGATTTTTGTTGTGCTTTCTGAAATTATTTACACCCATGAGATATTAATAAATAAATAGTTTGCTCTATAGCAAGCCACCTAGTGGTACTGCCGACCTGGTCCATTTCCTTTCTGTGTTCATGTTTTCTAATATATTTCACAAGAGATGATTGATTCATAATAAATGTACAAGTTGTTTACATGCCTTTGAACTGTAAGGCACTTTGAGAGAAACCCTGATTTTTTTTTTTTTTTTTCTGCAGCTGGTTGCAGTTTACGAAGAACAGGATCCACACAATGGAGGTGATGGAACCAGTGCCAGTTCCACAGGAACTCACAGTCCAGAACCATTTCCCAGCGACACAAGTTCTACTTCAGCCTTCCAGCCTTACCAGGCCGACAGTGAGATCGAAGTCACGCAGTCTGCTCTGCAGTCTAGTAAGTCAAACAATGACTGTATTTATAAAAAAATGATCAGAAGCTTTATTCGATTTAAATCTGTAATTGTCTTAAGCAGAAAAACATGAATTTAAGACAAAAAAATGTTGTAACATGTGAAAGGCAGCAGTTAATGGATTATTGGCTATAAAAAAAGCCTGAGGTAATTAAAAATGTTTTTATGTCAAGAGGGACAATTTTTTGGATTGAGAAATAAGTCGTTTTCCCTTCACTGTTACACAAAAAAAGTGATTACTGTTGATTTCCTTCAGTCTCAATTGCTTGGAAAGTTATTGATTTAAGTGCGACGGCTTTATTCCTATTCGCACTCAAGAAAAACTGAAGGGAAAGAATAAAATAACAAACAAGAAAATAGTCTAATTTCATGTTCTCACTCGATTTCTCTCAATTATTTTATTACCATTATTTTTAAGACAAGATTTAAGTATTAAATAAATTAAAAAAAAAACGAGAACGAGAAGGTTTTATGTGAACAACTGAGCTTACAAAAACTTTAAGAGTGAATTTTTAATATGCAGCTCTAAAGTTTTAGGAACTTAATAACAACTTAAACTAAGTTCAGAAAAAAGTCTTTTTAAATGTTTACATCAATAATTCACAATTCTAGTCAGTGAATGTGAGTTTGCTTACTGCTCAAAAAGACAGTCATTAAAGGGAATTATTTATAGATGTGCTAAAAAAAGGTAGAATGATCAGAAGTTGAAAACCAACCAAAAATACACTTGAACAGGCAGCAGACTGTTTTTGTTTACTTTTTAGTCTATTTGTTCAAGGGTTGCCACAACGAACAACTTTCCACTGATTACCAGCACTTTTTATGCAGGGTTCTTGACACAAATTTGTATTTTTTCCGGGCTCTGGACCAGCACAGGGAGAGCCAGACTGGCCAAATCCCAATACTTCCACCTAACTCTCCGACTTCTCCCAACCCCTCCAAATATAGGGGGATTTGGAGGGATAGGGTTGTCCAAAATAGTCCATCCATCCATCCATCCATCCATTTTCTTGACCGCTTCTTCCCTTTCGAGGTTGCGGGGGTGCCGGAGCCTATCCCAGCTACTGATGGGCGAAGGCGGGGTACACCCTGGACAGGTCGCCAGTCTGTCGCAGGTCCTCAATCACACACCCATTCACTCTCACATGCACACCTAGGGACAATTTAGAGTCACCAATTAACCTATGAAGCATGTTTTTGGACGGTGGGAGGAAGCCGGAGTCCCCGGTGAAAACCCACGCATGCACGGGGAGAACATGCAAACTCCACACAGAAAGGTCCCAGCCGGGAGTCGAACCGGGGCCTTCTCGCTGTGAGGCAAGAGCGCTAACCACTGCGCCACCGTGCAGCCCTGTCCAAAATAGTAAGTTATAAAACTGATATATTTATGTTTTTCCGAGCGCTAGCAGCTCCGGGCTATCACAGCTGACTGGCGACTATTGATGACATCATCAAGTGGGAGTGTCCAAATTTGAAGACACTAATGAAGACCGAATTCCCCCCTTAATCACTATATAGTGCGTTCATTAGTCCTTTCCGACTCTACTAATTCCAAAATTGAGTGCACTAGAAATTTCCCAGAAGGAAACTAGCGTGCATCGATGCTCACTAGATTAGCAAATATAGACCACAATGCATTGCGGTCGCCATATAGTCTCTCACTATATAGTTTTTAGGGGTTAGGGGGGAATTCAGATACAACCAATTTTTCTTTAACTCTTTGTTTGGAGGGCTAAATGTAGGGAGAGGCTGTAGGGGTAGGAGAAGAATTTGGCTTGGGCCTATGTTCGAATCCCATCAATATTCACTACATAGTGCACTACATAATGCATTTACCCTTTTTGTAGAGCTGTCCAAATCTACAATTCCAGAATCGAGTGCCATGGAAATCTCTCAGAATTCTCTGTGCAAAACATCGATTCTCACTAGATTTGGGGATATCGACCAGAATTTATTGCATTTGAACAATTTTTAGAACAAAAAAAAAAAAAAGAAATTTAAATGTAGATTTTTAAATAAACCATTTCATATTTTCATCATCAGAACACAGTTTTTTCATAAATAATCATCATGAAATGCATGTATTGATTAGCTTTTCCCTTTGTGAACTCGGTGACATCATATTTGCCACTTAAAATGAAAAAAAGTAGTGAGCTTTGTGTCCTAATTGCTTTTAAAATCCAGGTTACTAAATAGTTTTGGTAGTTAGGGATTAAGGAGGAAACTTAGACATAGTTTTAGGCTCCCTTGTGGCTACAGTAAAGGGTCTGGCCCCAAGGTCCCACACTGGGTGAAGTTCATTGGGAATTCTTTAATAGAATTTAAACCAACTTATTCATTAAAAGTGAGTCAGGCTGTAGCCTTTATCTTCTCTGTCCCAGACTTAACGCATTTCGTCCATTAAAAGTCTTTTTATGCCTTTGCATCTTTTGCACATCTGTGAACTACACTAAAGTAGACAAGGATTGCTCCTTACATATTGATGCACAGTTCTGCAGTAATTTTCTGAATCTAACCATGCTAAAGAAAAAAAAAGTTTGTAAAAAGAAAAGACAAAAGTTACTTGTTTTTCTATTGAACGAGTGAAGAGAAGAAAACCTTACAGAAAAAGTGAGAGTAAATCAGTGTTTTATAAA
>NC_050531.1:17747025-17756299 GCF_002922805.2 Oryzias melastigma
TAACGCATTTCATCCATTAAAAGTCTTTTTATGCCTTTGCATCTTTTGCACATCCGTGAACTACACTAAAGTAGACAAGGATTACTCCTTACATATTGATGCACAGTTCTGCAGTAATTTTCTGAACCTAACCACGCTAAAGAAAAAAAAAGTTTGTAAAAAGAAAGGACAAAAGTTACTTGTTTTTCTATTGAACGAGTGAAGAGAAAGAAACTTTACTGAAAAAGTGAGAGTAAATCAGTGTTTTCTAAATATTTGTATAATTTAAGGGCCACATTGATTAAATTCTGGATATTCCAAGTCTAACGTCTCCTGTTTACCGCTGTACAACTTTAATTTAAAAGGCAGGACTGGCTGATCGTACAGGCAGGTGGTGTTCCCTCCAGAGATGCAGATGAGCAAATTACGGGTAGTAATATTGCATATCAGACTTCAAAGCATTTCGGTGGCGTCTTTCACAGCTGTGCACTGAGGCAGAGAATTATGTCAATTTAAAATCATAATCTTTTAGAGCCATATTGATTGCGATTCTCGACAACTCCCAAAGTCCCAAACTCTGCCTCTTGCTTGTGTTTGGTTCCTCATCTCTCCTGTGCCATCATCTTTGCAAGACATTTCAGATTTTAAAGCTAAGCAGGTCAAACTGCTAATAATTGGATTGGATATGAGATGTAAATTACAATAATGAATGTAATTTTCTTGTAATTATACGGATGCTGGAGCTCCCTCTGCCTCTGCCTCCTTCCATCAAACTTAAATCTTTTAAAGTTAGAGAAAACCATTGAAACTTTAAATTAGTGTTGGATTGTGATTACAGCCTCTCCTCAATTAAACCCTCTTTTCTCTGTTACCCCAAAAAGTTTAAGTTTAGTTCTGGCTGTTAAATTCTCCCAAAAACAGAAAAATGCGTATAAAAAATACTCTCTTGAAGATTCAATAGTGATCACAAAAACAAAAAAGGTTAATAAAAGAAGAAAAAAGAATGCTTGAAAATAACAATATCTTGTAAAACTTAAAGCAAAGTACACATAAACTCTCTTGCAGCATATGGTGTTCACACAGGGCTGTTGCTATCTGATGCTAGCGCATGTACTCACTATTGGAAGAGGCTTGGTGTGAAATGTCAGTGCGGCACAAATATTTTTAATTTTTGGTCTCTTTTTCACAGCTCTATCCTGATACGATACAAACCACAATTATTATTTCTTCTCCATTCATACATATCACATTTATGTCAGGCTTTGGGGTATTTAACCCCCTATGGATACTAGATTACATAACATCCATAGTATTCAGACTAAACCAAGATTTGGCCTAACTCTGTCCACTTAGCTCACACACAGTCAGTAAGGGGCCAGTAAACACACCTCAAAATCTTGGCTATTAAAGGTCTTCTGTGTTCTTCTAATTGTGTCTAGTTTACTATGTAGTGGTTTGTTGGTTCCTTCCATATTTGTATTTTTTTTTAGCAAACTTCTCCCATTCCGGCTTTAAATTAGACTGCTTAGAGCTTTGACACAGCCACAGGTTTGACACAGACACCGTTCCAAAGCCACAGATCTTGGAGTATATCTGTATCCCTAGTGCTATTGAAGGTACATCAACATTGGGAGTTTTTTTTATATTGATTTTTCAGTGATTTGTGATTGTCACTGATGTCTATGGCAGGCATAAAATCCTGTCCACCTTTGCCTTGGGAGGGAAAACGTTTCATCTGGACCCCACAAGATAGCACAAGGGGTTTTCTCTTACAGAGAAGGAGGGTCTAAGGCAGGGGTATTCAAATCCAGGCCTCGAGGGCCGGTGTCCTACATGTTTTCCAACCAACCTTCCATTGAAGCTCCTTATTGGCTGCTAATTTCCAGGATCAGGTATGTTTAGCCAATAAGGAGCTTCAATGGAAGGTTGGTTGGAAAACATGTAGGACACCGGCCCTCAAGGCCTGGATTTGAATACCCCTGGTCTAAGGGCACGGTAACCACTTTAGTTTAGTCTGTTTAGTTTAGAAATCAGCTATGGTTCATATTTGATTTATTTGAACTGGGACAGTGCACATTCATGGATATTTCAGTAAATGCACCAGTGTTAGCTACAAAGCTAAGTTTGTACTGTAGTCCCGTATGACCGTAGTACCATATGACCAACTTTCTGCTTCTGTACAGTTACCTGTATGAGACAAATGTTTTGTGATGTTGCACTAAATAAATAAAATTGAATTGAATATTTGATGATTATATACTGTAGTTGGAATATATTTGTATTTCTATTTGATCGTGAAATAAATTTGCCACAACATCTACTTCTAGTAACGGATGAAATGCTGTGTATAATAGAAATACTGCCTTTTAGTATCCAGTGAACTGTGCTGAGCAGATTCTTCTATTTTCAAACAAGGACATTGTAGCCTTTAGGCTTTCTTCGTGTTTTCCTTGACCTTGAATTTCATAAGTTACTACTTTTTATGGATTCCTTCTGTTCGCACATCTCAACAGTCATGCAGGACAATCAGGAAGGAAGGAGAGACAGAAGTGCTATCGGCAGTTCTAGCATTGATTTGGAGTGGCCTCAGACAGTCACAAAAGATTACCTTGATTGTAGTGATTACTTGCGTGATGGCTATACTTTTGACGATTTCTGTTTGTACAGATAAAACAGAACTGCCTCCGGGTAACTTTTGACTCTTATTTTTCCATTTACACCATTCCAGCCAACTCCAGCTTACAGCATAATGAGGAGCTGTCCTTTCCTCCACTGACCTGCTCCTCTGTTGAATCTCTCTCTGGCCTTGATGCTAGAAGCTCTGGTGTGACAGGGTGGCTGGGACACCATTAGAGAGATTGCCCATGCAGGCAGGGGGTTAACACCTTCAAAGAGAAGGGCCTTCATCCAATCAATTTGGCTTATTTGTCAGCCACTGAGGAGGCTCCCTGCCTCTGTCAAGGCCATATAAAAGTCACAGCAGAGAAGGTTATACATACTGACACACTGGTAACAGTGCCAAGAAGAAAATGTTAGATAAGTTTGAAGACGTTGGGTTAATACAAGAAACTTTTTACAGAAAAGTCAAGTGATGGAATAAGTTTGAAGATTTAAGGCTTAGAAAAACATCAAATCATGTCTGAGGGTTGAGTTTGGGAGACTTCCAAAGATGTGATTGTACATAATAGATAAAGAAGCAGGTGAAATCCCTCATGTTTGACTGTGAAGATTCTCAATCATCTAGGATAGGTTACGAAAGGTTTTCTTTATTCAGGGCAACTGGACTTCAAAATTTTTTGCTGTTCTGAAAATTCTCGGATGATCAGTCTTCTTAATGTGAAGTATTCAAAATGTCTTAAAAAGTCCTCTAAATATATATTTAAAGTCCATTTGTCTTTGTCCTTTAACCAACTATATGGATAAATCAAACGTGATGAGTTTGAAGGTGCCAAAAGGATTCTTTTCCCTACAATTAAGGTTTTAAACACCCGATCAATCCTCGCAAAAATTCAAGACAGTAAAGTAAGGCATTTATTTGGTTTGTCAACAGTCAAGCAAGTAATTATTACCAATGGATGTTACAATGCAGAGATGAAAAGCACACTTTAAGAGCTCACATGACAAAATTCCTCCTGTGCCTGATAGCTTTAACTCATAGAAGTCTGTTGACAAATGCTTTCATGAAAAATAGCACATTTCTTTGCTCTCCTTTCATGCCTAAGTGATTGTTGGAAATGTAACTTTTTGCATATCTTTTCATCTTTCATCTAACTAATTCATCTATCTGTTCATCCATCCATGCACCCATAATGTATGCATCTCCCCCATCATATGTCCATCTACCGACTTAACGATCTTTCTATCAATCCATCCATCCATTGATCCATTTTCCTGACCGCTTTGTCCCTTTCGGGGTCGCGGGGGTGCCGGAGCCTAACCCGGCTACTGAAGGGCGAAGGCGGGGTACACCCTGGACAGGTCGCCAGTCTGTCGCAGTCCATCCATCCATCCATCATTTTGTCCATCCATCCATCCTTTTGTCCATCTGTTTATCCATCCATCTGTAAATCTACCCATGCATGCATACATCCATCCATCCCTCCATGCATCCATCCATTTACCCATCCATCCATCCATCCACTCTGTATGCATCTACCTATCTCTCTATTCATCTTTCCATGAACCCATTTGTAAATCTGTCCATTCATCCAGGCATCCATCCAGGCATCCATCCAGGCATCCATCCAGGCATCCATCCAGGCATCCATCCAGGCATCCATCCATCCATCCATCCATCCTTCTATACTTAATGTTTTTCCTATATTGTCAACAGTGCACTACCAAACGTTTATTTACCAAAAGGATATATGGCCTTCATCCTTTTTGATCAGCTCACTTCCTTTGGTCATGCTAGAAGTCATCCTACTTTTGAAAGGATCCATTAACATGCCAATGATCTTCAGCCCAGAAAAGTAACAGTAGTGTTAAATATGATGACAGTAGTGTTGAACATATCAAAGCTTCTAAGAAAAACAGTTGATTGGCCATTCATGTTTTCTTCCATACTGATATTTTCTTCTCTCTCAACTCTGAACATGATGAAACAGGAATTGATTGATCCAAAAATTACAAATGTGTCGGTTGGTGAAAAGCCTATTTGTTATTTCAACCTGTTACATGTGCTCCAAAGTTTGAATGGGACTTCACCACCACTTAATACAAGTGTCCATCCCTTTAGTCAGCATGACACATTGCAGTATAAAAATGAAAGACGGAGAAAGGCATTTCCAAAACAAACATTAATACTGACATAACATCACCCAAAGCAGAATAGAAGCTAATTATTATAACTGCTGGCACTGTTAAACAATGACAGCACTGATTTTGTAAATGAAGTGTGAAGATTTTAAAGTGACAGTCTCAAGTTAGAACTGCAGGGAATGTGCTAGAAGTTCCAGTAGTTCTTCTACAGCCTTAAACACTTCCTCGGCCAGACAGCTGAGTGGTGCGAGGACATGTGAGTGCACAAGTGTTAGAGCTTGTTGACTGTTTTATTGCTTCCTGAGTGGGTAGAGAGCAGCTCTGCGAGTCACTGGTGTCACGCTTAAAGAAAAACAGGATCAGTAAGGTCTTGAAAACAAAGTTGGATCAACTTCCAGGCATGTAAAAATGGTCTTTAATGACGACTGGCTCTGTGACAGAGATCATGGGAAGGAAGTCGAGGTTTGTTTAACCGGACTCTGGTGTCATCTCATCTCCAAAAGCGCCAGGAGAGCATGTGAAAACTGCACAGCCAGTGAAATGATGTTTTCATAGAAACGTCTGTTATACTCTATAAGAGAAAAAAACATTGTTTTAATATGCTAATGTGAGTAGAAGCGATGTTTATTTTTGTAACGTGGTGTACTATATATAAAATCAAATCTGGTTTCAATGTGGGTCACATTAGGATTTATTTTTTTATTTTCCCAGATTTCCATAAAATCTAAAAATGATTGTATCCCTTATGTATGAATATCAGAGATGATAGAAGCCAGTCTTTTCCTTTGTACACATGGGATATTTTTATAGCAGTTTAAAACTTTATTCACATAGATCAAATTCAAAAAAGCATTTGAGCAAATATACACCCAAAACTGACGCTGAAAGAGTAGGTGTGTACAAGATGCTGATGATTGGATCTTGTGTCTGCCTCTAATGTGGTGATTGATAGTCTTTTTCAGTTACTATAACCAAATAGTTTCAGATTTTCATGGTTTCATCAATAACATTTTCTGTGAATGTCGGACTGGTATAACATTCACAACAGTGTCATAAATGTGTGTTTGAGCGATCTTGGTAAACACGTGTATATGTTTGTTTTGGGCTTCCGCTTTCAAAACTCTCGTATTTATGTGTCATTACGCAAGTTTTTAAGCCTGTGTTCAGGCCCTACTTAAAAAAATGCTTGGCTGTTGAACATCTGTTGAAACTTAAACTAGTGGAACTTTGACCAATCAGGAACTTGGATTAGGTAGTGATGCATAAATAGCGTCTTTTTCAAAACACTTAAGTGCCAACCAGTTGAAAACTGATCATGACAGAGAAATTGCTATTTGCATTTTGTGTCCGGCTGGAATTATACGACATCTAGTCTTTCATAGAAAGGAATAGAGCTGTGAAAAAATATACTTTGGAGCAAAATTTGCAAGATTTGCACCTTGTTGACATTTCGCGCCAAGCCTCTTCCAATTAGGACTGGGTAATGACAGTTCAGTGTGCACACCATATGCTAAACATTCGTTTAAAAATACAAAAATACAGATTAGCAGGATAAGCCTGCATGGCATTATGGGATTGTTAATGAGACTATCACTTCCACCCAACTCATCAGACCTTCTGTAAAGGACCCCCCCTGAATTGTGAGATGCTTTGTTTGCAGTATTGGCTTGCTTTTGTAATTGAATAAAATCCAGCTTTATTAATAAAAATTATAACTTTTTTCTTCAAATCAAATTGTTGTATTTTTTTAGGCAAAAAACAGCTTTTCTTTTGGAATAATTCATAATTTTGTAAATGAAAGTTTGAACTTCATTCAATTCAGATCATTAGCATTGAGTATTTATGAGAACTGGACAGATTGAGTGTGATGTCACTCATAGAAAATGACTTACTCTTGTTTTCGACAAAATGAAATCAATTCAATCACACATTTTTTAATGTATTGATGCTGCCGTGTTAGAGCCAGACATTATCACTAAGAAATATTTGATCCGAGTTGGTCTGAGTCAACATTTCTATCAAAACTACTCTCGCCAATTAGAACTGAGCTAGTTAGAAGTCCACATCCCCACCTCTCAAAAGGAGCCTACATGAAATCCATCAATCAACCGGTCCCACATACTTTAATTGAGTTTTCTGACTGCCCACTTTATAACTTGAATAACTTGTACTAATAAAAAAAAATACTATTGCACTAATAAAAAATTGGATTAGCAAAAACATGTTATAAAAAGTAACAGATCAGGAATGGTTATTAAAAAAAAAAAAAAAAATGATGGAAAAATAGCAGTTTATTATAGCTTCTTGAAGCCAACAGGTACTTCCTGTTTGGAACGCCGGGGCAGGGATCACTCAGTCCAGTTATCATATACAGTCAATGATCACTACTTCTCTGAATATTAAATGTCACAATAACAAAAATTGAATTTAAAATATCAAACTATATTTGATCAAATCACGTGAATTTAAGCTAAATTTACTGTGTATTTTTTCTCTAAAGTCTATTAGTCTAACATAATGCACATCAATCTGTGGTAAAACTATACATCGACCGTCATAACATTTACCTTGTGTGTCAACTCGTTTTTATTTTTCCTAAAGAATAGCCCAATACTCAAAACAGAAAGTGTTCAGATATGTGGTTTTCCTGTTTGATTTTTCTAACGGGGACGGACGCATCAGTTTGGCTACAGTTACAGTAAGTCTGTCATTCCTGCTCTCTTATCCACCTTCTGTTTTTCATCAGCACCACAAAGAAACAATTTGCCCCAAAGCGCTGCAGAAATCCCAGAACACTCCCCTGCTACATCTCACCGCAAATATGACCACTTTCAGAGTGCTTTCTTTGGCTCACAACAGCCGCTTTGATCCCAGCAGAACATTTGTGCACACCACCGACAATGAACGCTTTCATTTGAAGCCATTCGAACATTATGGTCAATTTTAAGTTGACAAGAAGCAGAAACAACTAAGCAGATTAGCTCTGTTGTATTGTAGAAACTGTTCGGACACAATATATTGGTACAATAGACTCAGACTGTCTGTGTCTTGAAATGTTGGGATGGAAAACAAAGTATACATTTCTTTCTTTTGTTTAAGTCCATCTTCAAATGCTTTCTTGTAACTAAAATTCTCACCCGGTTCCAACAGTCCTTTCTCAAATTTGAACTTTTTTTTTTTCATTTGCGTACCTCGTACTTGTCAGCGCTATGTGAGGAACCCTGGAGCTCAATTGGCTTTTGAGTCATTTATTCTAGCAGAGCAGATGCAGACTGATGTAAAGGGCTAATGTTCCTACCCACTTCCTAAGGCCTGCGGGGCCAAGTTGTCTTTGCCATCTGGAATTTAGTGCTGAAACAGAAATCAATGAGATGACTTGTTAGCTTGGCAAGTACACCTCCAAAGTGGAACACTGGAGTTCACGTCTAATACGCAAGAGTTTTATTTAAGGTTTTGTTCAAATGGACTGATGGTTTGTTTGACAGGGCAGAAGAAAGGGATTGATGAAAACCAAGCCCAACCTGTTCGGCTTTGGACATAAAAGTCCATACTAAGTCCTGTTTTTTAGTCTTACCTTTTCAAGAAAACACCATTTGAAAGAAATGGCATTTAAAGAAAAAAAGTTTTCTGTAAATCTGGACAAGTTCTAAGCTCAAACTGACAGAAACAGTCTGAATACCACCAGCCAAATCTTTCACTTCAACTTTTGAAAAAAGTTAATAAAATTGACAAAAATTGCAGTGGAGCGTCTTAACAGACTCATTATCAGTCCTTAAGACTTTGTTGCAATTGCCCTTACAGCTAGATACAAGTCGTCTGTGGCCATACTTAACTAGCAGACTATGGCCAAATCCGAATTCTTCCTTACCCCTATGGTTTCTCCCAACCCCTACACGTAGCCCTCCAAACAGAGAGTTATGGAAAAATAGTGTCTTTGAATTCAGACGTTACTCCCACTCGATGATGTCATCAATAATTGCTGATCAGCTACGTTAGCGTGAAGCTGCTAGCACCCAGAAAACCATAAAAACAATGTTTTTATAACTTTAAAAATATCATATCATGCTAAAACAAAAATCATTACTTACCCATGTGAAGAAATGAGCTTGTTTGCAGCAGAACGTGACATGGAACACCCTCCGCCGTGAAGGTTAGACCTCAAAAGACCTAAAAAATGTGTGAAGGTGTGTGTGAATAGGGCTGTGGCAGTAAAGCGCTTTGGGCCTTCAAGGAAGAATGTAAAGCGCTATATAAGTATACTCTACCCCTTAAAATCCCCCTACAATTGGAGGGGTAGAGAGAAGTCGTAGGGATAGGGGAAGAAGTCGGTTTTGGCCTTTGATGTTTTTTTTAGATTTTCTATTCATCAATGTATCTAAATACAAAATGTACACTTTTTAACTAGTTTTTGGACATTTTTGTAACTGTGACTAGCCTTTGTAAAGAGCAGTGTTGGGACTAACGCCGTTTAAGTATAACGGCGTTACTAACGGTGTTATAAATCAAGTAATTTAGTAATCTAACTAATTACTTT
>NC_050531.1:17757290-17757491 GCF_002922805.2 Oryzias melastigma
TACACCTCCAAAGTGGAACACTGGAGTTCACGTCTAATACGCAAGAGTTTTATTTAAGGTTTCGTTCAAATGGACTGATGGTTTGTTTGACAGGGCAGAAGAAAGGGATTGATGAAAACCAAACCCAACCTGTTCGGCTTTGGACATAATAGTCCATACTATGTCCTGTTTTTTAGTCTTACCTTCTCAAGAAAACACCAT
>NC_050531.1:17757568-17772487 GCF_002922805.2 Oryzias melastigma
TGAGTTACTAACTCAATTACTTTTTGGGAGAAGTAACTAGTAACTATAACTAATTACTTTTTTGAAGTGAGATGCCCAACACTGGTAAAGAGTAAATAGATAAATAGAATAACAGATAAAACCTTTGATCTCATGCAGGGTATTTTTATTTTCTAGCATCTATCATCAACAGCTACATAAATTTGAAATTCCTCAACTAAAACATGGTTAATAATGACAGACTACCTATCAAAGACTACTCAGGTTGCTTAGCTCTAAAACTGTGAACCTTGGCTGACACCATTTACTGTTTCCACTAAAAGTGCAAAAAAACAGTAAGCTAATCTCGTATCGAACAAGTTTTTCTTAAGATCAAGTTCCAGAAACGTCTTGTGTGAAATTCAGTTCAGTGGTGTCAGATGCAAGCACCAGTAAAGAGTGACAGAAGGGATTTATTGACGTGTGACTGACTCGATTTGCCACTTAATATTATAGCTACGCATTCATGTAGTCCTCATGAAAACTGGCTACCAATCTGGGTATAACTTTAGACAATATTATCCTCTTAAAAGCCTCTCTTTTCACTGTTTCCATACCAAAAAGTAAATGTTTCTTTCAAAGGCTCTGACTACCTACAGAAACTTTGCTTCTCCACACAACTCTTACCTTTCATGGCCCCCTGCCTTGAATTTCTGCTGAAACCTTCTTTGCTTCTATAAAACGCGTGACTGATCAGCATGATGCATGTCTAAAACATCGACTTTGCACATCAAAATACCATCTGTTTCCAACTTTCCCGGATTCACTTTTTAGAAAACAGTCAAAACATAAGTTCTTGTCTCTCTGTGGAGCTCCTGACTTCTTTCCTGTTTTCTTCCACTGTGTTCTGTTCTGCATTTTCAGAAGAAGTCCTCTCTGACAGCCTTTGACTCTGAGCGGCTCTGATCTCACACAGGCTGTTGTACGTGAGTGGAGAGTGGGGGATTTTTTTTGTTTTAATAAAGTTTATTTGCTTTCGGAGTTAGATCCCATCAGGCAGTACCTCAGTTAAACAGCACACTCACAAAGACCTCTTGGTGGTGTTCGAAATACTTGTCTTTGCAGAACAAAGGCCTTAGTTGACCTGTACAGGGGCTGCAGATAGTTGGTCATTCGAAGGTTTGTAGACAGGATTGGGGGCGCAGATTTGTCTTGCTGTTGTGGCTTGCATGATTGTCGTGTTTGTAGTAAATGTATCGTGAAGTACTGGTAAAGTTACTGTAAAGTTACTGTGCCTTACGGGGCACCCGGGTAAGTAGTGCCTACCTATCTCTTTAACAACACTGACAAGATAGAAAATTAAATGAAATGAAGAAATGAAAAATTTGCCTTTGTCATACATGTTATGGAAGTGTTCGCTACGATCCGTACAAAAAATGTGCAAGAACATTTTCTCTTTGCGGACTCTCTGAACGGTCTCAGAATTTCATGTAGGCAACCTGGGTATCTGGTATTAGTTTGCCCATTTTTGGCAAGCGAATAGCCATACGTGACTAAATGATAAGAGTCCAAAAAAGTCTCTATGATAGCAGTATGCTGAAGGTGAGTTGTATCAATACAGATGAGATAGTATTAATTAGACCAAAAAGATATGATGCACTTCTTTGTCCCTGAGACTCTCAATTATTTCTGTAACAATACTGTCCTTGACAGCTTTTAGACCGTAAAGTCTTACTTGTAGAAATCAAAATTTAAAGAAGAGCATGAATCTCTGTGCTATTAAATAATTTTTGTGCTGCGTGGCATTTCAAAAGGTTTTTAAAATTTGCTTTGTCTCAGAAACATTCACTTTATTTCTTAAGAAAAATAAAAAATACATAAATCAATTAATATTACAATGAAAAAGGGAGTTTGGTACTAAAGTTGGGCCTTGATCAAGAGAAGCTTTACCCTCCATGTGAGTTGATGCAGTATATAGAGTAAATGTCAGGGCTACAAAAAAGACCTGGTTCAAACTGAAATTCAAATACTGGCTGGGACCTTTCGGTAGTGGAGTTTAAATGTATTCGTCAGCATGTGTGACTTTTCTCCATACACTCCGATTTCCTCCCATAGTCCAAAAACACGCTCCATGTGTTAATATAAGATTATAAATGATGCCGTAGGTGTGAATGTAAGTGTGTGGCCCTGTGACAGACTAAAGATTTTCTCTGGATGTGCCCCAACTTTTCCCACCAGAAGCTGGGATAGGCTCCAGCAACACAAATAATTCAGTGGGTTTGAAAGATGGATGGATGATCAGTGGCTATACCATCAAGATATGGCTGAGTGAGTTTGAAAGATCGATTCTCTGTATTAATAGTTGACCCACAAGTACAGTATTAGTTTAAGAGGGTTGGGCCTGTATCTTTTAACTTACCTTCACAACATTTTTATTGCATCACATGTGACTTGGCCACATATTAGGTTGAGAGTCTGATTTATAGACTTCTTACAAACTGGAAAAAAAAAATCACTAAAAGGCTATTTACACCAAATGTGTTGTTATGATTCTGTTCTTTCAATGTTTGAGGCTTGTCTGATTTGTTTATTAGCAGCACAACCCAATGATTTCTGGGATGTGCTGCTCTCGTCCTCAAAGACTCTTGTTCTCCCACTTTTCCAACCATTACTACCCCAGAAGCCTCTGATTGGGCCCACCATAAACATAAGAAAGGTGGTTGCATCATTTGTTGGATGAAGCACATTTGAAGCGAGTGTTTCTGATCTACGGCCATGCTCACTTTGACGCCAACAACCCCTCAGAAAATGTGTAAATAGCCAACCATCACATGTGTCGCTTGTTGGATCATGTCCAGGTAGGCTAATTCAACAGCTATCTGTCAATCAAACTGCACAACCTCTTCTGAATGTCCTAAATTTAAAACAATCTCAATTATAAAACTATGAAGTGGATATGCATCCAATACAGCTGATGTGCCTTCTGATCACAGATGTGAAAAAGCATTTTTTGGAGTGAAATGTCATGAAGTTGGGTTATTTTGTATTGAAGCGAATGGGGACTGAGTTATTTGTGTTACAAGCCGCCTAGTGGTTATCAGATGAATTGATTTGGCTCCAGTTGCAAGCAAGACTGTTTTAAAGGCCTAGAGCGCCCCCATTGGTATTATTCAATTCAATTCAATTCAATTCAATTCAATTTTATTTATATAGCCCAATTTCACAAATTCAATTTGCCTTATTGGGCTTCATGCCTGTAGTTTTTACAGATGCACAGATGGAGTCATAAAATATGCACAATAGGTAAAAACTAAACAGACTATAAAGAACGGTCATCCCTGTCCTTAGACCCTCCCTCGCGGTAAGGAAAAACTCCTAAAAAAAAAAAATTATCACATGGTTACTGACCCTAAATTCTAATAAAGTCAGTAAGGACAACACTTTTTAAGGGTTATCATTTTTAAAAACAAAAGCTTTCCAGCTAAAGTCAAAATACCAACACAAACACACATATGGAGTTGCTGACCTAGATGAGTCAGGTTTGATTTTTTTGGGGCGGGGGGGAGTTCTACCCCTTTCTTCTCTCTGAGGGCCGCACATTCACACTTTGATGTTATTGTTGCTGAAGTGTCTCTGTGTCTGCTGCTGCAGGCATCCGGGGTCTCGAAGGGCTGACATCCTCTCCTCCTTCCCTCTAGTAAACTGTCTGTATATTGTTCTTCTGGAAAGAGGAAAGAACCAGGATTTTTCTGTTTCTAGTTTAGAAGGAAGGTTGACTCAGCAATCCTACGGGAGGCAGCTTCTTTGCTCAATCCCAAGCCCTCATACAGAGTCTGTGAAGTATTGAAAGACTATATAGATCTAATCGGGTTGGTATTTGAAGCATTATATCAGGGATTTAGAATAAAACTTTTCGTAATGAGCTCAACTTTTTAAAAGTGGAAAGTCCTAGAAAATGTTTAATGGCTTAAATACATTCACCCCTACATACCCATATTGGTGCTATAGGTTTTTGGGTTGTCCGGACCTGTGGTGGATCATAGAGAGGTGTGGCCACATCTTAAAGGGAGGAGGTGTGTCTTACAGTTCCCCTGTGTCTCATGTAGCCACCTTCCATGACAACGGGATTATAAATCGCACCAGAGCATAAATCGCAGGGGCAAAAAATGTCTATTCAAGAAGAAGTAAACCATATATAAGTCACTCTGGAGTATAAGTCACTTTTATATTTGCCATAGCAAAAAGAGGAAAAGAATCAGATTCTCCTCCATGTTTGTTTTGGACGACACTTCCCCTTCTGGCCCTCTAGTAGTTAAGTGGAAACAACTGCTAAAGGGCAACCGATTGCTAGTAGAAAAATAACGAAGATATGAGCAGATCTATGTTAAAAAAGACAAATCCCAAATAATTCGCTCCTGAGTATAAGTTGCACCCCTGGCTAAACTATGAAAAAAACACAGATTTATACTCCTGAAAATACGGTACATGGAAAATAAAGCATTTTAAAGGATTATTTATGTAATTTATTCCAGTTTGGTGGGCCAGATTAAGGGGTTTGAAGGGCCACAAATGGGTTGTAGTTTGGCCACCCCTAGACTAAATTATAATGTCCACTTCATGTCAAAGAACAACAAAGTGATCATAGCCACTAATTATGATAATTATCAAATATATGAACTGTTTTACTAAAAGAGGGGCGACCATTTGTTCATATTTTAAGAAAGAACATTACATTTGAACCCAGGAACACCAGAGCTCTAACTGTTAATCTGTGTTAGTCTTTTGACTGCCGTAACTCTTTAACCATTTACGCAGTTTACATAGTTCGAGAGGGTTCTGAAGCGCAGAAAAGCAGCTTTGTGTTGATATGCAACAATTTACGGTAGCAAAGTATTTAAGCAATCAATTTAAATCAACAGATTCTGGTGTGGAGAAAAGCCACAACGCCAGGGGTGTCAAAACTCAATCGCAAATTGGGGCCAAAATCTAAAACACACCTTTGGTCACAGGCCGAACAGGATTAACATTTATTGAACACACTATAATTACATTTTTAAAACTTTAAAAACATCAGTTTAACATAAGTATGAATAAAAACAGGCAGGAATATGATTCCAGATTAAATCAATTTAAACCTTAAATAACTTTCAATATTTTATTGTCCATAAAAATATATTTTGTCAAATCTATACAAGTTAGAAATAATAAACTAAAAGTTAAAAGAAGAGACTTTTCTAGAAACATATTCCAACCATTGCAAAAAGAATTGATCAATAAAGTAGCATCAGCGTTGATTGATTGTTTCTAGCAAAATAAAATAAGCAGTTCTGTTTCTTAAAACTTTCCACTGATACCATCTGTAAAAAATACATTAATTCAGAAACATCAATCACTAAAACAATCTAAATGCACATTTTGGACTTTGGTGTCTAGGGGACTGCCTTAGAGCCCATGACACTATCCATGTGCTTAAGAGCCAGACATAAAGTGCATTGCACAGATATGTGAGCACTTAGCTTTAAAGGCAAGTAGCATTTTTTTGTTTTCATAGTCGACCCTTTGCTTAAAAGTATTTTTCCATCGATCCATTTATCTGTAATGCATTACATGTTGTGCTCTTGGTAAAAGTCGGTTAGTTCTTAAAGTTTGTTTCGTCTCATTCTCTGATGTTATATCAAAGCCAAATATTTCACAGAAGCATTTCTGAATCTTAACCCGGTTTGGCTTTTCCATTGGCCAGACTCCTTTGTAAGGCCTCTACATATTTCATCTCCCTTTCCACAGAGTTGGTTCCCACCACTCTTGAACTGTGGCATCCCTTTTTTTAGACTCTTCAGGTCAGGGTGTATTCAGTGGAACTCTCCCCTCCATGCTCAAGGGACTCCAATCTGAGTTAAAATGGAGCCGTACCATAATTTATTCAGACATTGAACAAACCCAGGCTTGAAATATTCAAAATAGCCCAAGAAAAAAATTGCTTTCAGACATTTCGTGAAGCCACGGTGACTTGGTATTTATATTTAAATCATCTTGGTGTGAGAGCATTGACCCGCACTACACAAGGACTTGAAGGCCGCGACTGAAAATACCCGGCAGATTGTCTAGTTCGGTGGTGCCTGTACTCTCGCTGTGAGCAAATATTTGTGCATAAATACCAGTTTGGGACTTTATTTATTCCAGAACCTCTAACCCGTATCTTGCGGCGCAGAAAAATTCCACCTTTTGATTCATTCAAGCGTGTTATCTTCTGTGATGTTTGGTGCACTCGCCAATCCAGTTGCAGATGTACTTTTACTAAACCCATCTTTTTGAAATGCCAACTTTTTGGACATAAAATCACCCGTTTATGAAAAGATTTTTTTTTGCATTTTTAGTTATTTATTTGTACGTTTACCAAGACGGACTCTATATATGCAAATGTTTTTACTTTTGTCGACTTTCGTATTTTTTTAAGTACTACCACATTTGATTTCCAGTCCTTTGATGAATACGGATGACTGTAGAACTATTTAGACCATCTCTGGGATGTATTCCTTGTAACCTTATCCACATGCTGGAAAAAAAAAGCCAGACAGGCGAAAAGGGCAAATTTCTATGAGAATATTTACTTCAAATGCAGCTTCAATGATTGGAACATTCCAGAGACCGTACATTAGAGCCGCATCTTTATAGAATAGTCCTGCCCTGTTTTTACGTTACGCTTTTTGTTTTTAACTTGAATAAATAAGAGAACCTGTTCTAAATATTTTTTTATTTCATTTACAAAAAATGCATCTTAAAGGTCAGAGTGTCCAGATTTGTCATCTTTATTCAGCTTAAAAGTCTTCATCAGGTCAGAAACACTCCTTGAGGCCAGATGCAAAAATGTTGGTTTGTGTTGAAAACTGTTCGATTCTTTTTTCACAGTTGTGTAAAACCATGTGTGCACATGGTTCCCTTTTATAAATTCCAGTTTTCGTGGAATTAAAGGCAAAGGGCTCGCTGTCTGTCTTTGTTTTAACTGAAAATGAACACAGATGCTTGCTGATCCGATCGTTACCTCATAAAAGTATGCTTAGCAGGACAGTTTGAAACACACACACAACAAAAAAAAATCAACAAAAAATATGCAATAATGACACAAGTTTACCCACCTGAGAATTATTATGTAAAAGATGGAATATTAACACGTTTTTAGGGAATTGACTTGGTCCTGAAAGTAAAAATAGGACTAAAAAAATATGTAAAAAGCCCTTTTCAAAATGATCTGTCACATTGGGGGGTTTCTAATGTGACACAGATGTAATTTAAAGGGTTGAGCAGTCTTTCTGTTTGAGTTAAGGGTTTGAATCCCAGGCTAGACAGTCCAAAACGCTATAAAAGCAAAAAAAAAAAAAAAAGCAACATTTGACAAAAAAAAATCCTCAAAACTGCAGACAGTGAAAGGTGATATAGCAAGGGACCCCTGTACAACTACAATTGGAATACAACATATCAACATTTTTTCAGCAGAGTTCTGGCTGTTTAAACTGTTGTATTTTTGGAAAGGAGTTTAAAGCAAATCCAGTTTTGTTTTACTAAAAAAAAAGAAAGAAAGAAAAAAAAAACAGTTGGAAATTGCTGGTGTTTTGTCAAATGTCCATTAGGGGAAACCCTACTCTTAGCTGTAATGATAAATACTAAAAAAATAAAAATTTGTGATAATGGCCAAAAAAACCTACTTGTTCCATAGATATATTGGCATTTTTAATTGTTAAATTGTTCCCCACTATAGTTTTTTATATCAATATCTCAACATTTATGTGTATTTAATGAATTTTCTTTTGTGTGTATTTAACTAATTAGGCACTTTGGTCAACTGGGGATGTTTTGGAACGTGCTCTTCAAATAAAATTGAATTCACACAATCTTAGAAATTTCTCCTCCAAACTATGACCATATGAAAGATAAGGAAAGGACAACACAATGTGATAGCCCCCGGAGGGTACAACCTCCCTACGGTGAATTGAAGTGTGTGCACATGTTTATGAACCCGCGCCCCAACCATAATCCTTCACTACAGGGGCTGAATCAGGACCTCGTTTTATTAGCCCGCTCCCCCTTCCCCACCGCCATCGGTCCTGCTCCCTCTTTAGTCCGGATCGATTGCTTGCGTGCTCTAAAGTGGCGGCGCCGGTTATTAAATGTGGGACCAACCAAACCCCTCGGACTGCTGGGATAATCCCTCCACAAATAAGCGGAGGAAGATTGGTAAGGGAGGATGGGGAGGAAAGAGCATCTTCATATTGTGACCTTCCTATCAGCGAGCGCACAAACAAGAATTCACTCTTTTATTCATGTGCTGCAAATCTGTAATGAATCGCCACAGTGTTGGAGTGGGGGATTTGTTATTGAGAGGGCCTTGCTAAAGGGAATCATGTTAGTTTTAAACTTTTTTATGCCCACATGAAAGGAGAGAACTAGATGTTTGCATAAACAAATAATTATATCTAAACCCTTATTAGCAGAAAAACACACTAAAATAAAAAGTGAATCTAACATTCAAAAAAAATGGTAAAGCATACAGTTCTATGATTTTGTTTGGTCTAGGGGATCAAGGACATGACATAGAAGTAGACTAAGAAAAATGTATAACAAAAACTAAAAACGATTGTGTCCATAAAAAAAGATAAAATGTTTATTTACAAGAAAAACAAGCAAAAGGCTTCAGGGTGAACCAAGACCAAAATAAGTCCCACTCTGACAGAAACAAAATACACAAAACACAGAACAAAACCAGTACGGCCATAGCCGTAACAACGCCTTAGTCACATGCAGGTGTTGGGGTTTGACTTGACAGTTGCTGTTGGTTTTTGGGTTGTCCTGGCCCTTTGACGGTCATAGACAGGAGTGTCCACACAGCTTCCATTGAGGATTGTATCTTAATGGATGTTATGAAAATGGAATGTATCATTGTTGTGCGTGTGTAAATATATCATGAAATATTTGTAAGGATAATGTAAGTTATGTGCACTTGTGACACACAGGTGATTGAATCAAAGGGTTCCCCATTCTAGTCATTAGTGAGGAGTGCATACTGATCCCATACTGAGAATGCTTGGTGTGGAGATGATACGTGAATGCCTGTAGGACTCCTGTAGAATGTTCACTATGTACACTATTTCTTTATTCTACGTTCACACCAGGGTTCAAAACATGTGTTCAAGAGACTGCTTTCAATTAAAAATCTATGTAAATCTATGAAACTCTGCCTTATCCTCTGCTGGTTACCTGGATCAGGTGTGCTTAGCTTCGGGGTCGGCAACCTTTTACAGTAAAAGAGCCATTTGTGCTTGTTTTCTACTGATCAAAACCTTGAAGGAGCCGCATAGTCTTACTTTAGCCTTTGAGAAATTTGTATCTGTATTCATTACCTTTTTTTTTAAATATTAAAAATGAACTATGTCTATTTTTTGGCAAACAAAAGCAAAAATATATAAAGAACCTAGCATCTCTCAAAATGTAATATTTTTTTTTCTTATTTTCAAGATAAAAGATGCTCTGCGCCGAACAGGATCATCTCAGTGCAACTCTGGGCAGCTTGTACCAGTGTTGTGTAGCATAGGATAATATGTGCTCTTCACTCATAAAAGATCAAAGTTTTTACCAAAGTTTTGCTTTGTAGATGAAATCTGTGCATTCTGGAGGTAATGTTGAGCTAAGAAGACGTCTTCAGGTCAACAGGGATGTAAAAACCTTCATAGTTTATCATCTACGTGCACCTCAGCCATCAATTTATACATTTAACTAATCTAAATTTAATACATGCTAATTAAGTAATCCTTACTTTAAACCATATACTTAAGAGCTTGTGTTCAGCACATGACACATTACTTACCGGTATCCTTACTTGTTTTATGTATTTGCTACAACTTGTTGCCCGCAGCACACTCATAGAAAAAGATCTGCATGAACATTTTCGTTCTACGAGCTCACTGAGTGATCTATGATCTTGATATTTCATGTGGACCACCAAGGTGTCCCGTACAGGTTTGCCCATTTTTCATCTGCAGACACCCATAAGGGCAGTTGCAACTAAGGCATTACACAATTAGAAACCACTTAAATCTTTGTTTCAAAAGAAACAAATGCTGATAAACCCACAGTAATAGTCATCTGAGTCTGCCTGCATCTGGAAGCAATCATATCCAATGAAGCGAGATCGATGCGGTCACAGATTCCAAAGATTCACAAATGTCCAGGAAGAGCTCAGCCTTGAGGTATTCTTGGAAATACATAACGGCCTTGTGTAAGTCTCTATACACACACGTGCACACACAAAAACATTCCCCAACAGTTAGAAATAAATATTTAGTCTGTGTAATTACCTGAGAGAAAAATGGTCTAGCTGTTGTAAAAACGCACCGACGTGAAGACATAATATAATTAGGATAAATACACTATTTAAGCTCCTATTGGCCTTTCACTTTTGTCATTTTCTGCCCTACTTTTCCACATCGCCTTGTGTCAGTCTCCTAATATAAACCCTAGGCATTAATTACCCCAGCTTAGAGTTGTGAACTCAACATGAACCAGTCATTACACAATGGGTCAAAAGTTTACTGTATGCTGTTATTAAATCTTAAACTTAATTTAAAAAAAAAAAAAAAAGATCTCATTGATTGGTTGGCTGGACTCCGTGGAGCATTTGGTTTTTATTTGATTTCTAGTATCCTTTGAGGAAACCATGAAGTCAGAATCAAAAATAAATGAAACACGTTTACAACAAAGGGGTACGGATTGTATTATCTTGCCAGCTGCTGGTGGGTTTTGTGGGCATGTGTCATCTCAGAGGAAGTTGTAGAAATAATACGTTTTTCACTGAAAGTAGAAATCTACCAGTTATACCAGTTTTTTTTCTACACAAGAGCATGAGGATTCTGGGACATACAGAAGAGCAGTTTTGTTTGCAGACTGCACCCTGAATCCACTGTCCTCAACTCCTCATATTGTGTGTGCATATCAAAATAGAAGTATGTGTTCCTATCCTGATTTGATTTCATAAGGTTTTCCACTCAATTCAGTATTTTTATTAATTTAAAATGTATGTATATTTGATAAAGTATTTAAAATCTATATTTTATTATCTTTGAGGCCATGGTGCAGAGGTAGAGCGGTCAACCTCTGATCTGAAAATCACAGGTTCCTTTTCCTCTTAGCCCACCCATGTTTCAACACTGAACATTGCTTCTGAACCCCACATTGCTTCTGGTGGTTTAGGTTGGCACCAGTATTGGGCAGTGGAGTTAAGTGGGTAAATGTTTTTGTGCATGGTTAAATCACTGTAAAGCTACTTTGATACTACCCATGGTGACTCGAGTTCAACTGACCACTTTCAATGAAAGCCAATGTTTCCACTGCTCGTTTTCAATTAGCAGTCCGGTACAGTATGGTAATTAATTCAGTTAAACGTCGCTCCCACTGAGCGGTTTGTTTTCATGGTGCATGCGTGGCGTAGACCACTAGCATGTTATTGCGTCATTGTAGTGCTACGACTAGAAAAGCAAAAACAATGGAGGTCATCCAGCAGCTCGTCTTTTTCTTGCTTTACTTTTTGTGCATCATGTATAACAGAAATTCAATGTTGTTTGAAAGAAGATTGTGGGTGGCTAAGAAGAATACCGCCGCTAGCTTAGTGCTATATTGCTTCTTTCTAATGCTGTCATCACTGTCTGCCAATCAATGGGTGGCAATTACAGCTTCACTCGAACCGTCCAGTACCATTTTTCTATGAACCTACAATGGATGGGGGCCCTCAAGAGAAATGGGTTGGTACTGTGTAATGGGTCCATTTTACAATGGAAGTGCTTAAAATACAGGACTGGACTGTATCGTACTGCTCAGTGGAAATGAGGCTTAGACATGAATAAATGCTTGTTTCAGGATTTTCGTTCACGAGTAGATTCACTTTTTAACGACCAATGTCAAGATATACATACAAAAAGGCAGCTACTGAACATGTGTTGAATCAGATCGAACTTTGACCAATCAGGGACTCAGATTAGGTCATGATGTTTGGATGGCCTCCCTTTTAGTTAACAGATGTGCCAACCATTTGAAAAGGAGGAGAAATGAATGATTGCGGTTTTTGCTGGAACTATATGGCATTAAGTCTTTTATGTATGGAATAGAGCTGTGAAAGAATAAATCTGGAGCAAGATTTGCGAGTTTTTCAAAGCTTTGACATGTCGTACCAAACCTCTTCCTAGTATACGGGAGGGACAACTGTATGGTGCTCAAAACATTAGCTAAACAAAAGAAGATGAATCCCCTACTCGCTTGTCCAGTGTGAACACCATACCTGCTTTCAGTAACATGCGTTACATGCATGGTGTGAATGCAATATAAAAGCAATTCAGAACGTAAGGACGTTAAAAAAAAAAAAAAACTTTATTTTGCAAATTATAATAAAAACAATATATTTTAGGAAAAAAAAATATCTTAAACACACAGATTTTAGGAAATTAACATTTCCATGCCCATTTTCATTTAATTTTGTTACATAACATATCCAACTTCCCTCTTGGCTACCTGCGAGCAGCAATCCTGGCACATGTTCGTTGCCAACGAGTAACAGCTTCCAACAACGAGCCACGTCTGCGGTGTATCAGATGGAAGTTTAGCACCGGCATATGCTCTCTGCAATGATGCACAGCTGAGTGACAGGTGGTTGACTCACTATTTACATAACTGTGGTTGCTACATCCAGGCTGCTCCATCATCGTAAAGAAATCTTTGTGGCTTAAGGAGATTTCACATCAATTCAATGGCAGCTGTTGGTGATACGTTTATGGTCTTTCTGTTTTTATAGGAATCTGTAGCATTTTTCAATAAACAGTGAAGATAGAATAAAACTTGGAGCAGTTTTGTTTATTTGGACCTACTTATGCGTGGCTCAACTATGTGAAAGAATTTTACTTTGACTACTCAATGTGGTGACAGTGCGCGTAGTTCACATTGCCTTTTGCAAGCCTGTCCTTGCTCACTTTATTGGAGCTTGAAGTCCTGTAGGAGTTCTGATCTTTACTCTTTTTTGCAGCTACTATTGCAATAATATTAATAATAATAATAATTATATATATATATATTTATATATATATATATATATATATATATATATATATATATATATATATATATATATATATATATATAGTATTTCTGCAACTATTTTAAACTTTGGGGACAGTTTGCCAATACTTAACAGTGTTTCTTACAGCCACATTCTATATTTATCAAAGGGTAACTCCACATTAGACAAGTCAACAGAAAATTGGAGCTCAATTATAGTTATTGGTGAAGTTGTTGGTTTTAGTTTTATGGAGCTTGAATGAATAAGCATGTTTTTAGCTCTGTGTGGGAGGAGCCGACACACCATCTGTGACAGTTAGATGATGAAAAAGGAATTATGGATTTCTAGACATTAGAGCCTCAAAAAAGATCAAATGGCTCTAGAAAAAAAGTCTTTAGGTTCACTAGTAAAGGTCCTTAAAAATGTCTTGAAGGACCTGAAAACTCAAATACCGTGGGAAAACAGAGTGGCCAAAATTACAAGATAAAAAATAGTATAAAAAAAAGAAGTAGAAGAAGAAGATGTCTATGTTGCTAGTGTTTAGTGCATGCTTTCTTCAAAGAGAACTAATCTGTTTTGACACCCATGTGTTAGAGCATGATCCTTAAGGCTTCTGGATCTAGGCTTGCTTCTAAAAAGAACAGTTGCAGTTTATCAAGCAAACGAGTTGCTTTCTTCAAAAGCAAAACAATTCCCATTTGTCTCAATGTAAAATTGTTCATCATTTCTTTGATTCATTTACAAAATTTTCCAATTCCATGCCAATCTTACCCAGGTTACAATTGGTCTGTCGTGGCCCAAATGGGACACCAAAACTTCTGTTTCAAATGATCATTCTGACGGTTTGCTTTCTGTCTACCTCCTCTACCGTAGGCATGGCCCTCAACGTCCGCCGCAGTAGCGACCCCTCCTCGCCTGGCCTTCCTCCAGGTGAGGTCCTGGACATTCAAGAAGAACCGTCCAGAAAGAACCCATCTCGCTGGTCCACAACAGCTGGGTTTCAAAAGTTGAACCATAAGCCAAGTGCAAGTTCTGGCTCAAGCAGCCTGGAGCCAAAGGTAATGTATACCTAGCGTTTGTCAAACACTTGTTAAACCTGGGTAAAACTGATTCAAACAGAGACTTGCCCGGCAGTTATTTGCCACAGAGGTGCAGATGTATTGAGCTGCACCAATTATAGGATGAGAGATGGTCTCAGAAATCCTCTCACCTCCTGAAGTCTGTTTTTCAAATCACTTACACCTTTCTTCTCTGATTTCCATCTTTCCCTCTTCTGTCAGCCACATCAAAGGGATGGGACATATGCTGCTCTGCTGGCAGGCTTCCAGCAGCGCCATAGATAATGTGAAACTAGTTGCTTCTGATAAAACCACTTTTTATCTCAAAAGAAAAAGGGGAAAAAAGGAATAACAAGTAAGAGCCATTAAACCCTTTCCTGTTTTTTCACATTCTCCCATTTTCTTGACTTTTAAAGGCACTGATTATAAAATCCTTTTGAAGAAATAAAAGTCAAGATCTCAGAACATACTTCTTGAATTCTCCAGGATAGAAGGGGACCCAATTAACTTTTCAAAACGACTGTCAGTCAAAGGTCCTTAAAGACCTTGTTCTGTAGAAGCTTTTTTTTGGCTAAAAATATTTATTATACTAAAAGATGAATAAAAAGGCTGAGAGCTTGAAATCTGAAAAAGCATCTTAACAGAAAAAAATGTCTTTGAAAAAAAAGGCAATTTCATTGGAAAGATTCAAACTATGTTGCAGAATCTCGTGTTTTTTTTGTTTTGTTTTTGTTTTGTTTTTGTGAATTACCGATCAGATTTGTCATTTAAATCGAGCTTCCAAGGACAAATGTTTAAATCTGAAGCCTATGT
>NC_050531.1:17772652-17780412 GCF_002922805.2 Oryzias melastigma
AGCTTGCAATCTGAAAAAGCATCTTAACAGAAAAAAATGTATTTTAAAAGTAAGACAATTTCATTGGAAAGATTCAAACCATGTTGCAGAATCTCGTGTTTTTTTGTTTTTTTTTGTTTTGTTTTTGTGAATTAAGGATCAGATTTGTCATTTAAATCGAGCTTCCAAGGACAAATGTTTAAATCTGAAGCCTATGTGTTTCAGGTTAAAGAGCGGTTGACCCGAAAAAGTAAGAACTCAGAACTAGTAGAAGTGATTAGTTTATTTGTCTCAGATGTAGTACGTCCTCCTGGCAGCCAGGTGGCAGTACCAACCAATCCTTAAAGGAGATGATGGTTAATTTCTTTGGGGAAGGGGAGCTAAATGTCTTTGTTGTGGGTACTCTTGTGAGCCGGCTCTGGAGGAGTTGTGTCCCCAGCGACAAGTGGATCGAAGAGGGTACCGGCGTAACCAGGGAATGTAGAAACAGACGTGGGTCAAAATCTGGATCTAACAATGTACTTTTTGCACAAACATGGACGCCTTCTTCTCCACAGAAACTGTAATTTAAAAAGAAAAGCAGTAAATTTGTTCTCTGGAGCATCAAAAGATCCTCAACTGTATTGGGATTAATTAACAAAATAAATACTCGTTGTGCCTATCTAGGTCAATTTCAGCTCCTGGTGTGCAAACTTGATAGATTTTGGGTCTGATCTGTGTGGTAGCACTTTTATTTGTTTAAATAAATAAATACGACCCTCTGCATAAAGTTTGCTGCCCTCGGACAAGAGATACTGAAGCATTAAATGCAGAACCTCCAGACTCACCAACAGCTTCTGTTTGAATACAAATAGCTAAACCTGGATGATGTTCTTTTCATGTGGGATTGGACATTTCAGGCATGAGATCTGTTGGGTGTATAATACCTCTTTACAATCTTTTGTGGGTGTATGGAAATATGTTTGGGTGGAGTTAAAAGTGAGGATAGGAGGTATACTGTACAGACAATGTCCAGACATGAAGTAATTTACTATCAAACTTAAATAGAAACTGTTCTTAAAATACCAGATGGACAAATCAAATTATTGGTTGTGAAATGTTGATTGTGGTAAAAGAGAGAGATAATATATTTATATGGAATATTATTCATCATTAATGTGTGAAAGAGAGATGAAGGAATAGGCTTAAATAAGCATTGACTTCTGTATTCTTCAATGGAGTCTAAGACTTTTTTTAAGCATTGAAGATGGTGATTGAGAATTGATTATTTTGTATTGTTTTGCATTCTTTGCTTTACATGTTTGAAATTAATCTAATCTAAATCTAGTTGGGGACCAGAATAGTTGAGTGTGGTTCCTTTTTTTCTGTATCAGTATGCATTCCTAACTTTATTGGTACGTGTTAGCATTTTCTTCTATTGTTTTTATCTTCTCTCTATTTCACACACTATGTAATGCATGTCTAAAAGGCAAGAGACAGTAAAGCTTTGATTAATTACCTTCCCAACAAACTACTGTAAGTCCAGTATTAACAGGGAGACCATGGAAAGTTAACCGCTGTATAATGAAGGACTTCTGTTGTCTAATTATTTTGGCGTGGTTGAAAGCTCAACTTGAACTCTAATACAAGTAAACTCTGGTTGTTTCAATTCCCTTGAAGGGGGAACCAGTGTGTGGAAATGGACCAAAGGACAGAGCAAAACAAGAACAAAAAATAACTGTTCATGACGCAAAACAAAGGAAGCCAGTAGTAGGGATGGGTACCAAATCTCAATGTCCGGTTGGTACCAGTCGGCATATGTGGTATTATCAGTACTTTATAACTATCCAAATATATGTGATTTGTTTCAGACATGTCAATCCCTTTTATTCCTTTCATTTTTTGCTGTTAAATTCTAGCCAAACATTTTAGCTTACTAGCATTTGTGGGCGGGCTCATATAAAAATGGGTGTGGCTGTGATAGTACGCCGAGCTTCAGTCTCAATGTTGAATGCAAAGCAATTGAAAGTTTGGCTGTACTTCACAGGGAAATATTCTAATGTATGGATAAGAGTGAACTGTACAAAGCTCCTAAAAAAGACAGATGTCGTGATGAATTTCAAATTGAAATATGTGTTTTCTTCAGCGTGTATGAAAACGAAAAGGGGAAAAAGTTAAAAATACCTCACAAGGTAAAAGCTGTGTGGTTAGGAGATAAGTGTAGATAATTCTATATGATAATCAGAGGATAAGAAGAGTGAACCGATTTTCTTCTTTGTGTTTTTTACCCGTATTGGACAATGCCCCCTAGTGATGAAAGCCTGGAACTGTTATTTTCAAGGCAATTGGGTCCAGTTTGCTTCAGTCTTTGGTTTTGTTCCAAAACAATCCTATAAACCAGCCTGCAGACCCAACTGCAAACCAATCCAGATAAGGCCGTGGAAATGATTAGCCATCTCTTCCTTCTCAAACAAAGTTCACAAGACCAATCTGGTGTGAAAGGAACCCTACATGAACATTGTTAAAAAGAGCGATCAGTTCCAAAAAACCACATTACACGCACAATAAACATCGAGTTGCCGTCTTACATCATTTCCCTTCCACAATAAAATGCAATCATCCATGTTCTGTCAAGTTCTCTGAGTTTAAAGACAGCTGAGTGAGGCTCGGTTCTGCTAAATCTACATAATATTTGCCAGTGGGAGCATTCACTCAGAAGGCTTTTAACAGTGACTTCAAAAAACATTATCGAAAGGAATCGGGCTTTTGACTCAGCACTGTTGATTTACTGTTGCTTCTCTGGCATCTTAATTTTTTTTAGGATTTTATGGTCAGATGTGTCATAAAAGTTTGTGCATAGATCATTGCTGCAGTCTGTCTCAGACTGTGATGCCTATCAGGCCTGTCTCAGTATCCGAGTCCACATGTTCAGCTGAAGTTTACTGTTGTCTGCTTCCTCAGACCCCTTCACGCCACATTGAGCTGTACTAAAACACACATGCTTTATGACAGGATGCATTTTTCTCTGCTGGTTTGTGATTTCCTGAACATGAATGGGTTTTTTTTTACCTGCTTGTCTTTTGTACCTTCCTCACTGGCTCTCCTTCCTTCACTTGTTTTATAGCCTCCCTGTATTTATGCTTGGTCTTTTTTTAGTAAAAAATACATATGTTTTAATGTAATGTTTTTTTTTCAGACATCTATACCACTTTTTTTGTAAGTTGGTGTAAATAGTTTTTTATGAAAATGATCAATTCCTAATTTATTGAGTTTTGGTTTGTTTATCTTAATTTATCTCAGTTATATTTTATACATTGGTTTTCATTTCCTCCTATAGAGCTTGATATTTAAACTTTAATTTAAATCCATCCATCCACCCATTTTCTTAACCCGCTTCTTCCCATTTGGGGTCACGGGTTGCTGGAGCCTATCCCACATACTATTCCTACAGTTTTCACACAGGGCCCCACACTTCTCTCTGTGAGGGGAGAGTGCAGAACCTGTTTCAACCCAAAACCCAATAATGTAAGACTTATTTTAAATCATGTCTGGAATCTAATCCGATGTGTTGAAGTGACTGATCTCCAGGATCCTGCTTAGATTCTTCCTGAGAGGTCAAGCATTTAACTTTTTGAAGGTTGTTTTATAACGGGGAAATCTAAAAAAAATAATAAAGTTAAAGTCCCATTAGCTTTCATGATAGACCCAGGTGTGTGAATTTTTTCCCCGTACTTGACCCTTCTTGAATTTTTAATCTCTGTAAAGGTTGGGATTATGGAACCCTGATTTTTTTTTTTTGGTCGAGATCACAATCAGTCCATCCATCATCAAAGAATTGCAACACTTTTTTTGTGTTTCGGCAAAAGCATGGTAATCGTGATACACATTTCCCGATACAATATATATCGCGATACATCACAATACAGTGCCAGAGACAATATTTTTCTTGTAACTTAGAAAAAACTTAATCTAAATATTAATACTCATTTCACATTCATAGTTGAAAAATCCATTTTATGTAATAAAACTATATACTATATACCAGTTGCTTTTAACCAAGCAAATTCATCGTGCTTTTATTCTAGTAATATAAAAAATATTTTTTCAACACTCAATGTAGTCTGATTTTCAAAACAAAATATTTTTCAACATAGGAAAAAAAAATCCCACAAAGATTCAATCTTTTTTAACCAGGAATGTTTCGTATCACTGGTTGAGAAAACAAGCTTTTTAAAAAGCTACTACTCTCGCCAAACGAAGTATATTTCACTGAATTGATATTTTCTTACACCCCTACTTTTTGCTTTCACATAAAAGTCCTTATTGCAGGAAAGCCACTATTTTTCATGTTCCATCCCTCTGCTTTGTTTTACAGGAAAGATTGGCGCATGCGTACAGGAGTCTTCCTCGCGATGCAAGTGGCTGGACCACTCAGTTTCAGAGGGAAATGACCCGATCTTCCCTCAGCGCCAACCACCCAATGGTGGATCGATGGTTTGACCGCCAGGACCAGGTGACTTAAAATAAAACCAACTTAACACTGTCCTTTATTAAACTTGGGGTTGAAGGTGCATTGTATTGATGATTATGGGTTGTAGATGCCACCTTATGAAGTAAATTAAGTTTTAATTGCTACTTGCGGCTAATTTTTCAGTAAGGATTTCTTTTCCTCCAATGGAGTGTCTTGAAAACCTTTTAGCTGAAACATCCTCATTTACTCTCAAAAGTTTTCCTTGGACTTCCTTAGTAGTTTGAACTTTCCCCTGTCCTTTAAAAAGAGGGTTACAACTTTGGTTTTGTTTCTCAGTTCACAAAAATCCCCCTTTGCTTGTAAATCACTTCAAATCAAATCGCTCCCCTACCAGAAGAGGGGTCTGGCGCTGTTCTAAAGCTGCTCTGAATGTCATGGTGCCTCTGTCAGTCTCCTCCCCCTCTCCACTCTCCCCTCCTCTCCACCTGGCTGCTGATCATCCCCAGCTGCAACCACTCATCTCGTCTCCTCACCTGCCTACTTAAGGAGCTCCAGGACCTTCATTCCCCGCCAGTCCGTTGCCCCTGATGGTGCATATTCGGCCACCTCGTCTACGCCACAGTCTTGCCACGTTTTTGCCGAGACTCTGTCTAAATACCTCTCTCACTCTCTCTCAGGAATCTCCTACCTCGAGTGGTTGCATGTTTTTCCCCACTTCCGGATCTCCAGTCGGGTCTCCTTCCACGGTCACACCACGAGCCTCTGCCTCTGCTTCACGTTCCTGCATCCAAGACGGCCATCTCCCTCTTGGAGGACAAGATCGCCTACTACGCCTCCAACCTCTGCCTCCTGCTCGGAGCCTGCTTCCTGTCCTGTTCAGGACCCAACCTTCTCACCACATTATTAAAATTATTGCCTTCCACGCTAGACCTCTGCTGTGTTTCTTCCGGGTTCCAGCGTCTGGGTCGCTACGTGTTCTGTAGTCATGACACTGAAGTTACACACATCTACCTTTATTACTTGATAAAGACGGCAGAGTGGTTTTAATCCTGTCAACACAGGAAAAAGTTGTAATTGGTAAAGAAAAATCTCTGTTACTTCAAGTAATCTTGGGGCTTCTTGATGAGTTTATGAATGTTGGTCTTTTTTTCCAAAAAGTACATTACACTTCTAATGAGTACTTTACTACTATATGTGGACTCCTGTGTTGAAATGTGTGTACCAATTTCTACTAAAACTCAGATTTTGAATAAGAATAGGGATGCAAACATTTTTAAAATTTGGTTGGATTTGCTCTTAATCTATGTTCACACCAACCTTGGCAACACCTGTTCAATCAACCACTTCAGTCGAAAAGTCCAAGTACCTGGTAAATGTGTGTATATGTGCATTTTTGGCTTAGACGTTTCCAACTTTCTTGTTCATGTGTAGCTTATGGATGATTAAAGCAGGCTCTTGGTACAAAACACACAGGCATCGAAAGTTAAACCAGGTTAAACTTTGACCAAACAGGGACTTGAATTTGGTATTGACCATTGACTGTACTAAGAAAGTGTGATGTCACCAATAGAAAATGACCCTAACTAACTCTAACCCTTACCCTTACTTCCAGTTCCACCCAAATAAAGTCAGTATGGTCGCCATTTTTCTGCTATACCTCCGTCACCATGTTTTTTTTTCGTTGTTGACATGGAAATGCATGATAGACAGGTCTTTGAACTTCTTCATGCCATCTGAGGCTCTTTGTTGTCTGTTACTTTGGTAAAATCATGTCAAATCGGTTGGACCAATACATGTATGTCTATATCCCTACGTGACTTAACGCGTTTTATGTTCCCAGAAGGAAAGGCTGTTGCAGCGAATGCAAACTCTTGTACTCTTAGTGATTTCAGACACGTCTTCTCACTTTGCACCTCCTTGCTCTGTTGGCACTTCATGATTGACTCAGCTGGCAACTGCTCCCTCTGCTCCACACTCTGTCAAAGGAGAGAAAAATATGCTCCCTTTAAAAGTTATTAAAAGTGACAGAGTCTCTTTGGAGGGAGAGCAGAGATGACCTTGAGGGGGGGTGTCGAACACGCTCAGCCTAATGAGCAGAAGACTTCCTCTAGTTTGTGTGTCAGTCTCCACTCGTCACTATTGTCTTCCTGGAAAAGGAAGAGGAAAAGACAGAAGAAAAGATGCAAGAAGACAAGCAAATGTCGAGACAAGAGAATCAAAAACTGTCGGTTGGCGTTGGAATCTTTTGGTCACCTGCACGCTAAGCTAGTTTTATATTTGGCTATCTTGTCTTTTTCCTTCAAATAAATTATTTTCCATCTAGACGTATTGACAAATTAACTGTTGACTCAAGTCATAAAAAATAAATTAGCCAGGTTTGCAGCAAGATTTACATTTATTTAAAAACGTTCTTTACTTTTTTTAGGTTGATTTAGTAAAAAATCAAAATGTACCAAAAACATTATAGTAGGATAGAGGATTTGTTTACATTGTTGGATAAAGTCATTTTTACAGCAATTGTGACACTTTGGTAAACTATAAATATTTTTTGTGCTTTTTTTTACACCTAGTGTATGTTTTAGTACTAAAACATTACCCACAACTTCCTGTTTGAGTCAAATTTAAAAACAAAAGTGGAATGAGGTTAGTTCAGAGATGGGCATCTTCATGCCACAGGGGTGTGACCACATGATTTCCAGATCACCAAACTCTATGACTGATTACCAGGTTCAAGTGTGTCCACCTAACTGGAAGATGCCAGAGTAGGGTATGTCGGAAAACATGCAGGAGTTGCCTATCCCTGGGTTAGTTCCTCAGTTAGACAGTAGGTAGCTTGTTATAGTGGCAAGTGGAATTCAATGGAAGAAGACCTCAACACCCTCAAGGACGTCAACACCCAAAACTTGAAATCCTCGACTAGTACTGAAAGTTCCCCAATGTTGCTCAAAAAAAGCTTTTTTATAACTTATAACCTAAACAAGTAACATTTTTAGAGTTTTAAGCTTTGATAAAAAGTTTTTCTACAATTCTGATTACTTTTGTGTTAGGCTGTGGATTCGATTTTGTTTAAATTCCTCTACTAATTGATTATGTCAGGCACCAAATTGTCTGTTGTAGGTCTCTGTTGTCCAAGAGAAATGAACACACTGGGTTCTAAACTGTTTTTCTTACTTTTTTGTTTTCTTTTTCATTTTTGACCATGTGAGCCTTGTTTTCAAAATGTTACTTCTTGTTCAAGTTTAAGTCATCTTTATTGTCAAAACTGGTATATGCATAATATGCGTAGTATGCAGCATAGATGCAATGGCATTTGTCTCATCCTGTTGAGCAA
>NC_050531.1:17780450-17793645 GCF_002922805.2 Oryzias melastigma
AAGCAGTCCTGCATTCTGTGAGCGAAGTGTTCTGATTGGCTGGTAAGGAACTATGAGATCTCTAATATAGGATGGGGCCACACCATTTCCTGTTCATGTCCAGGGTCCCTGACACGAGCTGGTACCGGTCCGAGGGCCACTGAGTGCACTGCCACAGATGCTAATCAGGGGTCCCCAAACATCAGAACACACACCGGTACCCTAACCTGGTACTGTTACCTTAACCCGGTTCCGCGTCCAATTCCGTGTCCGATTCAGCGTCCGGTACAGCGTTCAGTACCACGTCTGGTACTATGTTCAGTACTTCATTCGGTACCGCATCCGGTACTGCATCTGGTATCGCGTCTCTATGGTTGGGGAACTGTGATTTAATGGGAAGAGTAAGCACGTCAAAAAACGATGAGTTGGGGACACCCAAAACATAAAAAAAATTATGCAGAGGGTGCCCAAACCATTAGTCCAAATATGAAGTGAGAATGTGTTGAATATACATGGCACCTTGTGGAATATTCTATGAGTATTCTAATATCTGCAAACTTCGTTATATGGCCTGGCTTGACACTACTGGGACCCCACACTTTAACCTGACCTGAGTCTCTTCCTTCATATCCCTACTGGGTTCAACCCAACGAGACTGACTGCATGTGGTCTCCTTCCAGAAGGGCCATCACGCACTGGAAGATCCACTCTGTGATTTGGCAGGTTCCTTGATGGCCTAAACCAATAAAATGGAGGTTAATGATTGAGAATATGTGGATGCCATCTTAGAGATAGGGTAAGAAGCATGGAATAAAGCTTCTGCTTCTTCACATCAAGAGAATCCAGTTCAGGGACTGAAACCACTGTCACTGCGACCCAGCTTTAGATAAGTTTTAGAAGATGGATGGACTTCTCGAAGTTCCACTACATTGTGTCATTGCAGTTCAATCTGCTTTACAGGCATGCTAGTTTAATGAATAGTTTTGTGATGTAAGAACAGGATGTTTCCTCCATTTTAAAGAATTTCATGTAATACCTATCAAGAGAGATATAAATATAAAGTAGGAGATTATTATTTTCTAGCAGGGTATTATACAAGCAGGGGGGTTCTCTGTGGAAAAGTTCTGCAAATATTCATTGAATAACAGCAGGAAATGTGCCAGCCTGAAAAGCAGGATCTGCCGAGGTGATGCGTCTTTTTTGTAGCGCTACCTGGCTGCAATCTGACAGCCGCGTGACTAATATGAGTCACAAAACACAAATCTGCTCATTAGAGGGGAAGTTGTAGGTATTTAAGAGCCGTTCTGTTTCACTTGCTCTGTCTTGCAATGCAGTTTGCTATTTTATATGTCTGATGGGTGTGCAGCACAGCGGCGAAGAACCGTCAGATAAAAATACGCTGCGTGGGTTAATTAAAAAGCACGAGCGGCGCCGGCAGGGATAATGAGCGTGCAGAAATTTACACACATAGGTTAGGTATATGCCAAGGTTTTTGGGGGAGAAAAAAAAACACTTCAATTAGTACGTTTTTGTTTATTGTGGCTTTATTGTCTGCTTTATGCAATTGTTCTTTTTATGACTTAAAAATAGAGACAAAGAAAGGGCGTTGCACTCTTCTTTCTGTCCTTCAGTGAAGCGATAGATGAAGTTTTTACTTCAGGAGATTATACACAAGTGTATTTCTGATCTACCTAATGGGTATTTCTCCCTCAATCAAAGTAAAATCAAAGTTTTAAGTACTGCTTATTAAAGTCTTAGTCATTTACAGCCATTTATTTTGGGGATGTACGATTGTCGTGTGTAAGGTAAGAGCACTGTCGAATATTTTATAAGGCTAATACAAGATGCAAACACTTGCCTTGGTCCCATGCATCTGTACAGGGGTGTACCCCATAAAAGTGCCTCAGGTTTTTTTGGGTTGTCCGGCCCTATGGAGGGTTGTAGAGAGAACTGACTTCATCTAGAAGGAAGCGTGTAAGTTCCCTTGATGCTCGTACACCCACCTCAAGGGGCGTCATAAAAATAGAGTGCACGTGTAGTATCGTCAAGTATCATCCAGGTCAATGTAACTTTTGACATGAGGATGATGCTGTTTTATGGTGCCTTAACGCCACCTTCTAGTTGCAAGTAATGTCTTGGCCACATGCACCCCTACAGTGGTCGACCAGTACAAGGACAGTAAGTTTAGAAGTGGCTTCATTTAAGGGAATTGCAAGTAGGTTGCAGTTCCCTTAAGGCTAGTTTTACCAGCTCAAGGGAAGTCTTAAAAATAGAGCACACAACTATTGCGTGTGTGGTAAGTCTATTATCACATATTCATAAGGCCAATGTAAGTTGCAAAAACAGGTAATGCTGTTGTACAATGCCCTGATGCCACACTCTAGCGATTAGAAAAGTGCGAGCCTCTTAGTGACCCAAGTGAATGCCTCAAGCACAGGGTGTCCTTATATTGATGTGTGATCCCTCCCATTACAAATATGGACAGGATTTTTTGTCTGCCACAAACACGGACACCAAAGTACAGTATGCTGTCTTGTGGGGTCCAGATGACCCCACGTTTAATGTAAACATCCCTAGAATAGCACAAGGGTTAACACATGAATAGCACTTATGGGTCCCTTGCACAGTTTAGAGGATTTGGTGGTGGGGTCAATACAAAGGAATATCTGTACGACACACCTGCGTCTCACCTACTTCATCCTTACTTACCCTTGTGTGTTGTTTAAGTGTTCATGTTGTTTAAGTGTTCATCACGAAATGTTGCCAGCATTTTTGTTTTACAGGCTCACTGAACAGTCTATGACTTTGATATTCCACCTGCAGATTTGTCTAATTTTTACCCAAAGACACCTTGTATCAAACTTTAAGGGCAGTCGTGCCCAAAGCTTAAGAAAAATGTATTTGTAGAAGCAGCTCTTCAACTCTCTTCACTGAGGTTTTGAAATACTTTCTTCTATACTTATATTTAAGCAGATTGTTGTAGCTCTTGGAATAAATACAGGAGGTAATCTTTGACTTAATTTGTCACTTAATTCACTTTTGCAGCCAACATATAAGAGTTGCATGAGGCACATGCTTGAAGGCGGTTGTAGAGTAGTGTTTATTGGACTTTCACTGTTAATTTCTTCAATGTGGATGCTCTCAACAAACAGGATAATTTGGCCAAGTGTCTTGTTTATCTAACCAACCAATAAATCCCCTTCAGTGTCAAACAAGTGTCATCTGAGACCTTTGAAGCCCCTCCCCCACCAAATCCCACCCCATCCGTCTCCTAACCCTGCAAACCCGGTTTCATCAGCCCATATACACCAAGGCCTCATAAGTTATTCCTCTTATAAACAGCTGACATTAATGCTGGCCTATTATCCCACTGATGAATGTTAATGGGCCTTCCCGCTCGACATTACAGACACGCGCACACATTTCGATCCGCTTGAGTGGCTCTCTACTGTATTATTTTGTGGCCTTGATGAGGGACCAGAGGCCATTATCGTGAGCTCTACCAGAATCCGGACTGACACCAGCTGTCAGTCATCCGGGGATTTAACTGAATCAAAAGGCTCACACAGCAGGAACGGATCTGTCGGGTTTTATTGGTAGACGGGTGAGAGATTGAGGTCTGCAGAGGCATGGATTTGAATGCGCAAAGTCCCTTTTTCAGCTCAAATTTGTACTATTTCTCAATTTTTGTCTTGCAAAGTTATAGACATCGGGCCAGAAAGCAAACTGTTGATGTTGAGTAAATGGAAACAACTGCTCACACATTTTTTTATGTAGTCCCTGTCCCTGTTGTTTGAGACTATGGTCACATAAATGTCACAGCGCGGCGTCCTAAATTAAAAAATTGCAGCAAATTTGGCAGGTGGCCGTGGGGTGGCATTTGTAATCAAGAGGCGGTAGTCAGATTTTTACATGCCAGATAGTAGCAGCAGAGGTTTTAAGAAAAAGTTCAAATTTAACGATGACCGAACAATTTTTTCAAAGTTGACAACAGTCATTAGCCGTTCGGATACATTTTGCAATTGCTCAGTGGCAGTTCAGTGACGCTCTTACGAAATCAGGCAACAACTTGGCGGTTATAGGGCAGATCCTTAGCCAGCAACACTTCTGATTGGCCGATATGTAAATGTCTCCTGACGGTGGCCGTCCATATCAAGTGCCACCGGTTTCCCGGTAACCTGGGAGTATATAAAATCCGGGCCACTCTGAACGCCGGACGGCCGCCTGACTGCCACCATCTATATCTGGGGAGTTTAGCTTAGCTTAGCTTAGTTTAGTTTAGTTTAACTTAGCTTAGCTTAACTTATGTTAGTTTAGTTAAGCGTAGTTTAGTTTAGTTTGGCCTACCTTAGCTTAGCTTAGTTAAGTTTAGCTTAGCTTAGCTTAGCTTAGCTTATCTTAGCTTAGTTTAGTTTAGCTTAATTTAACTTAGTTTAGTTTATCTTAGCTTAGCTTTGCTTATATTAGTTTAGCTTAGTTCAGTTTAGCATGGCTGTGTCTGCAGCTCATCACTCCCCCAGGGATGGGTCAAATACGTAGAACAAATTTCACACTAGTGTGTGACAACGAATGGCACTTTAACTCTAATTTGACTCTAACTTTGTTTCGTTTATTAATTTATCGGAACTTCGTACAAATAAATTTACAGTAGCTTAAAAAGCAAAAATGCTTGTACCAGATTGTAGCTTATTAAGTAACTGCCATCTATACTCTCTTCATTTGGGACTTTAGCATGAATGACACTGTCCTTCTGAGATTTATGAATCCAAGCACATCAAGTTTTTGAGGGGCTTTCAAGATAATAAATCTTTTTTTTTTCTATTTAATCACTCATAGAGTTGTCCTGGATGTCAGCATTGATTCCCTCTATTGTTATGGGTGGGTGAGCTCTGTATACCAGATTGGGTCGGCTGGTTACGGCCACACACTCTGCAGGCCCTGAGGGGAGCTGCAGGCAGAGTTAGATCAGCGACGCATTGGGGATGAAACACACCCTCACCTCAAACCCTGCACCTTTGTCTGCCTCCTTTTCCTGAGTCTATCTACAAAACCTCCCTAAAAAAAAATGACCAATTGTCTTAACGTTTTTTTACAATTCATACATTTTTTAAGAAAATCTGTTTGTTTTTTGCGATAAATTAAATTTCAACTACTAGTTCTCAACGTTTACAGCAGAACAGTAAACAGAAAGAACTGCAGAATGCATTCCTGAGCGGTTCTGTAACTTTTGCTGTCCTGTGTTCAGTGTCAGACGGGATCTTGCTCTTATCCTGAACCGGCCTCGTAATTATAGAAAAAACACAGATGGAGGTCAGCTTGCTCCTCAAAGGCTGCTTTAGTCAACGAAAGCCCTTGTGTACATAAAGCCTATAGAAAAACAGCCCTGCTTTTTCAAAGTGCACGTCACAATCATTGCTAATTGCTGCCCAGTTGGTTATTTTAGTTTTGCTTCAGTAATTTCAAATTTTATACATAATAAATAAATACATATTTATTGTTCACCTTTTGGGTCCTCATTTGAAACATTTTAACTCGTTTTGTGAAAACTTTATAACTTTTGATATACTTTTAGTTGAAACTCAATTGCTCCTTTTATGAAACATAATTTTTAGCTGAACATCTGATCTGACTTTTTTTTAAGACGCTAAATTCATGCATGTTGACAGATTTTAATTAAAGGTGTTTACTTTTTTATTTAGGTGCCTAAACAGGCACTATTTTTATTGACAGGCCTGAAAAAATGACTAATTTTTTTCAATGTGGGGTAATTGTATCATTTTTTCCCCTGTATGCTTAAGTTCAGAGTAATTGCCGTTGTGCAGCTGACGGCCTGAATGAGAATACTGTCCCTCTGCCGTTAGCCAAATTAGCCATCACCAGTGAACTGTTTCTGGAACGCCGGGACCCCAGACACACCAGAACCTGGCTATTTTCTGCAATTTACCTCAATGCCTGCAGCTTTTTAAGCCTCATTTAGTGCGGGTCATTTTTTCCTTTTTTACTTCCGTGAGGCCGTAAAGGAGGAAGGTCGAGCGTGGCGCTGAGTTTTTGTGCTTTCTCATTGACCACACATGTGTAAAGATGGAGAAAATATCAAGGTTTTCTCAAATGTTTTCCAGTAGTCACAATTCTTTTTTATTATCATAGTTTTATTCTTTTCATCAAAGCGAATCTAATTTGTCTTGTTTATATCTTTATGAACACTTTGCTAAAATTTATCAGTGCCAGTACTATCCATCCATCCATTTTCTGTCCATCCAACCATCTTCTACTCACTGAATTCCTTTCAGGATCAAGGGGTTGCTGGAGCCTATCCACTACTGAGTGATGGTGGAGTACACCCTGAACAGGTTCCCAGTCTGTTCCACGACCACACACTCCTAGAGGCAGATATAGACATCAATTTACCTGTAAAACATCTACAGACATTCGTGTTATATAAAACCAGCCATACTGTAATATTGTAATACTGTCCAGGCACGAACCACAATTATTAATTTCACATACATGATCAATTTTCAAACAGTTGGCACTTTTGTGATTGAAAGGGACGGCATCCAAATCCAGGTCCCTGATTGGTCAAATTTTTTATTTGTGTTCACTGGACGTGCATTTTGTATGTAGATTCCAAAAGCCATCATAGAAAGTCATGTTTTCTATGTGTAAACGTAGAAGCTTCAAACACGTAAGCCTGAAGCGTGCATATGCGTGATTACATAGACCAGGGGTGTCCAAATTCAGTCCTCGAGGGCCAGCCTCCTGCTGGTTTAACAGAAATCCTGCCTTATCTGCTGATGACTACCTGGATCAGGTGTGTTTGGCCAATAAGGAGCTTCAATGGCAAGTAGATTGGAAAACATGTAGGACACCGACATTCAAGGACTGACTTTGGACACCCCTGACAGACTTTTAAGTGAAAGTGGTCTCTTAAATGCATGTTGTTGGAGTGCCTGGAGAAAACCCACGCCTTTACGAGGAGAACACAGAAAGGTCCCTGCTGGGATTTAAAGCAAGACCTTTTTGCAGTGAGATGAGAGTACCACCCTGCACCACCATCTTAGTGTCAATCCCATCCCTGCTATGTTACCTTTCACACATAAAAGTATAGAATCCTGTTACTTTGTTCATTTGGAGATAATCAAGGGAAATACAATAGTTCTATCCGAAAGTTTCAGTTAGCTTCAAGCCACATGCACAATCTCACATGAAACTGACTTATTTACAGCATGTGCACTCTAGTGTTAAGTGGAAAGAAAGGCGCAGGTAAAATGCACTTCACTGGTAGTGCCATTTAGTTGATTCAATCCACAGCGAGGAATGAATAGCTTGTTAATGAGCAATTATGAGAAAAATGCTACTTAGCATGTCATTATTAAAGTCTTGTTAGACACAAACAGCAGCAGTAATCAGTGTGAGGCTCTGTGTGCTTCTTTCGTGTGTTTGCGACTCATACTGAGACCACCACTGTCAGCCCGCAGTTTCTTAAAAAGCCAAGCACTTTTTCCTCGTGCTCTTTTAATGTTTTATCTGAGTGTCTCCCTTTTAACATCACACACACACATGAGAGGGAATACAGGATGTGAACAGAGAGATCACAGGGATTCAGAACTAGGTTAAGGACTTGAATGTAAAGATTTGTGTTGGTTCCTAATTGGTATGTTAAACCGAAGAAGCTAGAATTTTGTTCTGCGTATAGTATGTCCCACAGTAGTCTAAAGGAAGTTTTGAAATAATTATTGGATGGCCACAGGACCTAGATCTTGGCAGCCATATTGTGGGAAGTAAGGAAATTTGGCGATTTTCACATTTTTCTTCATACGAGGGAAGACATATCTTCACAAAATTTCCCACACATGCTGCAAGCTTAAGTCTACAATCAGAACTATTGTTTTGTTGACCTTTGGCCTTGGTAAGAGGCCGCCATCTTGAATAAAAAAATAAAAAATAAATCACCTTTAGTACTAACTACAAATTCAAACTCCTCCTAGGGATTTTAATCTATCACCCTCCTAAATCCTCGCGCATCATTGTGAAGCTACTTGAAAAAATGCTGGAGTTCAAAGCTGTACAATTTGCACAGCATTAGCATAGCAAGCTAGCAACAATGGCTTTCCCAGTTGCATTCACCATTTTTACCAGAATATTGTGGAAAATTAGTATATGAATCCCTGGTTCAAGCTGAACAAATCGATATAACATGCAATATAAACATACTAGGAATGTGGGCGTGGTTAACAAAAACCTTTGTTGCCAAGGAAATTCAAAAGTTTACTTTTGACGATTCTTCCAAAAATTACATAGACCAGTTTTTCACCCTCAGATGACAAAAAATAAAATAAAATGGTTGCTATGGAGATAAGACTGAAAGAACAGCCATCATTTTGAAAAAAAAAACTTTTTCTTAATAAATTCTTCTTATTGAGTTCTGACCGAGGTGACAAGGAAAGATGGAGAAATTGAGGTGGCATCTTTTGAGGTGATTTCGGTTCATTTCCAATTAGACTGAGTTCCAGTTTGTGCTCAGTTTCCTCAGTCTGATTGGGTTCTGTGCTCAGAGTGGAACAACTAGGCCAAAACAGCCACCATAGCCAGGCATTATGGGATGTTAACAGAGTAGCAGAACAATGATGAGACTTGCCAGCTCATAGAAATGTGGTTGGATGAATTCAGGCTCATTAAAACAACTTTATGTGCAAAACACATTGCCTCTCGCATAGTTTTCTTGAAAGTCTAGTTTCTTAGCCATCATCTCCTCTGTTACCGTCTTGTAGCATACCTCTGCTGTACAAAAGTAGTTAGTAAAACGTGTTGTATCTGACGCTCATACAGACGTTCAAAACAGGTCAGTGAAATAAAAAGCTAGAATAAGTGAACTATCCGATTGCAAACCTTAGGATTTCCATGATTATTTCTCGCATTCCTGGCCAATGACTCAAGAGCTCTTCAATAATGCGTTTTTGTTTACAAGCTTTGGTTTGAAACAGAAGTGTCTGGTAGACGGCAGTCTGAAAACAGACCAAAAACAAGGTTAAGGACTTGATCTGGACCAAGTTAGACAGACCTGGTCCAGACCAACGGACTTTTCCAGTCTGAATACACCCTAAAGGCACCTTATGGTCAGAAAAATACAGTATGCTTAATTTAAACTTTACAAATTCTGAATTTAGGTATCTAAGAGTATTTCAAGTTATTTTGTTAGTTCCACACTGGCACCCTTTTTTTATTCTTGGTTGAATTTAAAACTTATGTCCTTTTTTCCACTTGTTACAAACAGAAATCCTATCTTATTAGGTAACTTCCATCCACGCTGTTCTTCCTTAGCCCTGTATAGGGTCACAAGGGTTTTTGAGGCCCATCCCAGCTTTTTCCCCATCAAAGGGCCACACACAGGCACACACCTTCACATTTACCACTAAGGGTGAATGTTCAGACTAGGGTAAAAAGCATATAGCCTATGCATTCACAGGAAGATCATGCAAAGTCTACAAAGAAAGGACCCATGCCGGGATTGGAACCAGGGCCTTCTCTGTGTGACGCAAAAGTGCCTGTCCTATACATCCTATCTTTCTCTGTGTTTGCATCAATTTTATCTAATTCACAAGATTGTCTTTTTTCATAGAAAAAAAAGATTTTTGAAAAGTTTTCTGTTGAGATTAGAAAATAAAATATGCAATAGGTTGCAGAGTTTTAAAAAATACCTCAGTTATGGTTTTCTATAGCCAGCAAAAGCTAATATAAACTTGTTTTAACTGTGATAATGTGATATAAAGGTATTATCCTGTATGCACTGAAGCTTTCACTGATTCGTGTCATTTTCTTCTGTCTGGAAATTAATGGTCTGTTTGTGTTGGGTCGCCTTCATTTCTGTTTACCATCAGTTATTGAGTTTCTTTTCAAAGTCGACATTTTCTTCCTACTGCCTTCAATTCCCACTCCTATTTTTGGTTTTAATTACTTCTTAGATGTTTTTCTGTCTCACATATTCACCGAATCACTGCAAACAGACTTTTCCTGTAAACACATCACCGTTTTTGACAAGTGCTATTTCCATTTACTCCGTCACTTCAAAGCATTGAAGAAAAGTAAATCTGTTGAGCAAATATTTGCCAAGAAAGTAGGAAGAACTTTTCTTTACCCTAGAATGTGCTACTATTCTGTCCATCTTGTCGTTTTAACTATGTTCCACGGCTCCACCAGTATCCACCACATCTCTGTATTGTTGTTGTCAGGTTCGTCTACAAAGCCTGTTGCCAATGGGTTAATTCTTGATTAGAGCTCATCCAGTCGCCTCCTGCGACTTGCTCTGTGGAGTGAGAAATCACTTTCTCAATGAGAATAATTGAGGATGGGCAGGGGGGGTGCCAGCTCATTACCCACAAATCACAGGGAGCAGGGGCACCTTAGCTGAATGCCATAATGACTTCAGGGAATAGCCTGGGACAGTCAGCCCGAAGACAAATCAGCAGAGAACAAAGCTGTAAAAAAAGGAAAGAAAAGCTGCACACTCATCCCAACACTCTTTGGTCCCACAGCCGCTCAATCAGGTTGTTGATGGATCTGTCTTCCCATCTCAGTAGACAAGCATTAAGGGGTTAAAGATTTTCACAGATACCAATACATTTTCATTAAAAAAAGTAGGTTAATTAAACATTTTTCTGAATTTTTCTCAGTTAAAAAAAAAAAAAAAAAAGTGCCCACCTCAGATTTTTTGTGCTTGATTTTAGGTCCAATTAATCATTACAAAAAAGCAACATAAAAGACCATTGGAAAGTTATTTAAGTGAAATTTTGTTTACAAAAATACATAATAAGGCAGAGTAAACATTTTTCAAGGTAAAGACAAAAACGTAAATTCAAAAATACATAAAAAATAGCCATTTATACTTTGGACTCCCAAGGATTAAATTTTGCTTTAATGTATCTTTTTCTACTGATCCATTGCGGTAGATGTTGGATGTTCACTGGAAACCCAAACAACACCAGTTAAAGTTTGATTGGATCAATGGATAAAGCTGGGGAGCACAACTCTGGTTTGGAGTTCAGACTCAAAGCAGACAAAGCTGGTAAAGAGTCCTACCAAAGGAATACATTTCAATTAACTCAACAAGTAAATCATCATGAAGTGTTGCTTTGTAGCATGGTTCGTGTGGATGAGTGCTTCACTGGTGTATGGGAAACCAGGGTTCGATTCCAAGGGGGTGCTATGAGCTCTTTGGGTCCTCAGGCTAGACCTTTCATGGTACTGCCCACATATGTAGCTACAAGGAGGCCCTGGTCTGACTCTCCTTGTCCCAGGCCCCAGCCCAAAAAAGTATGGGATTGCGTCATGAAGGGGCATCCAGTGTAATATTCTTTGCCAAACCAAAGAAATGAACGGATCAGTTGGCGCTTATATACTGTACTGAGACAACACCTATAGGGATGTGCCAAAAGTCAAACAATAACATAAAGATTTTTTTTTCACATTATAGATATAAAATGGTACAAAACTAAGCAAGGGAAGTCTATATGTAAATCAGTCAGATAGTCAAAAAAAATAAATGAAAAAAAAAATCAACTACATTTGTCTGAAAGAGGATCTTTTTGGTTCGAACTCTGGGAATTGTTAGCAAACTAGCGCCTGAGGACCTGAAAGTTCTGGTGGGCCTTGAGGCTACATGACAATGTGAAATATAGGAAGGCCGAAGACCATTAAGAGATTTGAAACTGATCCTAAAACCAACCCTGAACTTTAGAGGCAACCAGTGCAAAGACCTTATAACCAGAGTAATGTGAGCCCTCCCTCTGGTCCTTGTTAAGTGTCCTGAACTAATTGAAGTTTGTTATTAGACTGCTGTAAGCCTTCATGAAATAAAAGCAAGAGTTTAGGTCTTTGGACTTGCTCTATACAGAGAAATAGTAAGACTCTGGCAATGTTCCTGTAATGATTCAACTGGCTTTGTTATGTTTATGGTATAAACCCAGATCACACTTTTGTGCTGGATTAGCTTCAAGAAGTTCGTAGACATTCATACTCTAATGTCCAAGTTACAATTGAGAACGGACAGGCTAGTAACGTTGAGTATCGTCAGCACAGCTGTGGAAATGAACAAGGTGTCTTATGATGACATCATCCAGTGGTAGTACCGATATGTATGAATTAAAATAGTGAGACCAAAAAACGGAACCTTGTGGTACACCTAATGTCAGACCATATGGATTGACATGGTGTACCACATGGACATATGGATATAGAAGATGAAATAAACACGTTCTGACATTTTTGTGTCATAGCTGTAGAGGAAAATGTTTAGACTTGTTAGCCAATCAAACCACGTCATGTCATAATCCGTCTGACCACTGTCGCCCACTTCTTTAAACTGAAATTGACCAATCACTGGTCAAATAACTGAAACTTTCATTATCTAATGTATTTAAGTACACTTCCTCAGTTTAGTTTTTAAAAACTAAAGCCCCTTATTTTTTGGGGGGGAATGTTCAAGAAGCACTGACTGAGTTGACAATGTTCAGATAGATCACTTTTGTTATTTCTAAGATTGTTTCTGATTAATCCTTTTGGCTTTGAGTTTCACCTTTCCTGCCTCAGAAATAAATCAAACGTTTGGTTTATTTACTGGACAGCTCTTAAGCTAAATAACAATCCCCTCCTTTTTGCTCTGGATTGTGAAGAATGACTCAATGCATGATTGACAGTGCCCAGTTTCCCACAGTGCATAGCGGTGCCAGCTCATTTCTCTCTGCCTTCTCACCTTCCCCTTTTTGAAAATATGCCACACACTTTCACTCTGCAGAGTGCCAAATGAGTCCACTCTAACACAATGAGCTCCATTGTCACAATAGACCTTTCGCACTGTGTTATAGGTCCCATTTGGGTCCAATGCTTTTAAGTTGCTGAAGGAATCTAATAAGGCCCTGGCCGATAGTAAACATCCACATCTCTGAGCCACAGAGAAACATTAGATGTGACTGCGTAGCCATTTCTGCGGAAGAGGCTCGTTTCATTTGCATCAGCCACAGATCTAAATGGTCACAGATGGATGCAGTGGAGAGAAATGGGTGGATTTGATGCCAGAACCTAAACGATGGAGGAATAGAAAGCCTCTTGAGTGGGAGTGTGAGACGCTGGTCGGTCCATCTCTTCTAGACAGATGTTGCCCTTTGAGAAAGACACTTTTAGACATTCTGAAAAAAAAAAACATGTTCATGATTGTACATTG
>NC_050531.1:17793703-17811782 GCF_002922805.2 Oryzias melastigma
GAACCTAAACGATGGAGGAATAGAAAGCCTCTTGAGTGGGAGTGTGAGACGCTGGTCGGCCGGTCTTCTAGACAGATGTTGCCCTTTGAGAAAGACACTTTTAGACATTCTGAAAAAAAAACATGTTCATGATTGTACATTGGTCTTTTTGGTTGTGGCCATTGAGAGAAAATAGTAGTGATGTAATGTTCTGTTTTGAGTCATATGCCGAGTAGGGGGTGTTTCCGCAATGTAGGTGCTTGATGGAGAGTTTCGGTCAGAGAGAGTTTAGAGACAATTTGGATAGTTTTAAGGGGGTTAAGCTACATTCACATCGCCTTTGGCAAAACTCGTACTTTTATGCGTCGCAGTGCAAGTTTTTAAGACTATTTTCTACTTAGAACTTGCACCCATTGAACGCACTTTGAAAGTTAAACCAGTTGAACTTTGACAAATATGGGACTCTGATTTGGCAGTGACGTATGGATAGCGTGTCTTTTCTTTCTCGGAAGTCCCAATGAATATTTGCGGATAATGCCCAGCCGGAATTGTACGGCACCAAGTCTTTCTTATATCAGATAGAGCTGTGAAAGAAAATATTGTTAGATAGATGGATGGATGGATGGATGGACGGACGGACGGACGGACGGACGGATGGATGGATCCAGTAGATGTCCTAATAGAGCAAATGAAAGTTGCGCTGGAGTGAACCAATAAGGCTTCAATGCTTCATGAAGCTTCGTGTACCCACCACAAAAAAAAAAAAAAAAAAAATCGGTAGTTTTACCCACTGTAAGTCAGTTATCCATGGCATTGTGGACGGACTCTCTCTGGCAGCCATTTTTAAGGAACAATTGACATCACAGCTTATTATTTTTGCTTAACAAGAAAAAAGAGGGTAGGATTTTAATGGGTTATTTTAGCAAATCAAGTAACAAATTCTTTTTAAAGAAGTTAATGAATGCCAGAACTACCACAAAAGAGAAAAACAACAGATGTTTGACTCTCTGGATGACTTCAGAATAACCCATTGGGCATTAATGGGCTCATTTTAGCAAAACTGCCCGTAGAATTGACCATTTTTTACCCCCCATCCTCTTTAGATTGTAAGCACACCAGCCATGGGGGTTTCTGTGTAGAATAGCTCCCCCCTGCAGGGCTTCATCACAGAATTCTTAGATATTTGTTCATGCATTCGCGACTTCAACCAGAGAGCGTGCTGACAGGGTTTCGCATTTGCGAAAAGTTGTAGCATACAAATATGTGCTGTTTGTTTGCTTCTGTTCATGCACACCAGGTTTGTGGCTCCTGCTGCTGTTGATGTGTCTGAATTATAAGCAGCTGCTTTGAAGTGTAGTCTCGGTGTGTGCAATGCAGGAGTGCGTGTACACAGGGAGGGTGTTTCCAGACGCCAGAAAAAAACAGTATCTTTTCTGTAATCTTTCCTCTTCGTCTGTGAGGTGATGCTTTTATCGGATCAGTGATTGTGTTGCATTTGCAAAGTAAATTATCAGCTGCAGCTTTTATTTGTTTTTTTCGGATCGGCAATGTTTAGTCTTAGGGCGATTTGTCTTTGCACGTCCACCACCTCTCCTCATTTCTTTTTCTCCACTAAAGCGCACTCCTGCGGTGCACCCACACCCCACTCATCTTCCCTGCTCCTCGTTGATTACTGTGACTGTGCCGAAGTCTATGGGGACCTCTCTTCATTACCGGCCCTCCACAGGCCCCGCCGTCTCCAGGCGGCCCCTCTTCATTTAGCCCCAGTTGAGAGCGACGTCTCCGCCAAATGGCTTTTCTGTCTTTCCCCCTTATCCAGGAATTCCAGCTTCCAATTAAAACTAAATTGAAAGTGCCCCCACCTTTTTCCTGCCCCCTCCACCTCGACCAACGGCGCTCCCATGATGCCACAGATGAGGCCCCCTCTCGGAGTCTGCCCTACCTGCTCAAACAAACCAGCGAGCAATGACTGATCGGGTGGAGTAGATCGTTCACACGGTGTAATAACGTGCTCCAGTGTGTACTGGAGCTTTTTTCCCCGTTAAATTATTCATGGTTCAACATAATTCACTCCAATTCCCCTTTATTTATAGTTTTCTCTCCTCTTGTTGAGTGTATTAAGGCTTTTAGGTCAAAGAGTGTTGCAGAAATCAAACAGAAAATGGAGGATACTCTTCCCGCATCCCCTTTGCAGTGCTGCAATTACTGCTCACCGAAACAACATTTGCATTGCAGTAACTGTTATAAGAAGTGGTTCAAATGGAAATTTGGCAACGCAGGAAGTGCAGTTTGGTTGGCAGCCGCTGCGCAGCTCAATATGTCAGCATGATTCTGACTCTCCTAATTGCAGGAGCGGCTACTAAAAATAATTAAAAAGAAGAAATTGTATTTGATTACGACTTAGATCTGATCCACGGGAGCCTTCATTGAAATTCAAACCGCCGCTATTATTTCAACGGGGGTAGTGCTCACTCGCTGACCTTCACAGTTTGAAAGATGGATTAAATGTTCGGAGCATTGGAAAGCAGACTGTCCTCCCACTTAATAAGCTCAAAATGATGATTAATCTGTGAAAAGCACAGCGGAGCTCCTTTTTAATGCATGGGTAAATACCCTGGATTCAGCTGGGACCCTCCGCTCAGCGGGGGCCGCTCTCCCGGCGCCTCCGACTGGTTGCTCAGAACCACCTCCTGTCACCTTAACCAGAAATGAGGAGTCATCGTGCTCCGTTAGATTTTTATTTCTTTAAAATGGAGACATTTGCCGCTATCTCCAAAAGCCTTGCTCCCAGAGCTCAGATTTAAGACGTGTCCTGGACAGCCACCGGTAACGATAACTACATTTGTAGCTATCTATCGGGTTTGAACCTCCGGCTCTAACAGCAACAGGAGCGGCCTGCTCCTGTTTCAGTTGTTATTGATGAGGTTTGGAAAAGGTCTAGAGCTGCTCTGTCCGCTTTGTGCCTCGGTTATTGACCTAGTGATTGATTTAGGTCCTCATAATTAGCAAGCCTAATTTAATCAAAGTGCAATTTAACAATACAGTCTGCAACGGCAAAGAGAACTGTGTCATTGATAGATCAGCTGAGGCTTGATAGAAAACAGGCACTAGCAGATGATGTATTCTGAACAGTGGGGAGCCCAGACACAGAGAGGAAGAGACAGATAAAAGTCAGGAGACAGCAAGAAAAAAAAACCATGTTGACTTATTTCTTTGGATGTCTCTCTTCAAGTAGGGCTGTCTGCCTTTTACTACTAAATTCTTGCTACTAAAAACGGGGATGGGTACAAATGCGCAGTATGATCTAATTTCTTTAACAGCATTAGAAAGTCAACTTTTACTGCAAGTTTTTTGTTGGAGCAGAAACTTTTAATGGAATGATTACATTTCACCCTAAAGCAAGCAAGGACAGATTTCAAGACTGGGGATTAATGTTACATACACATCGGCCATGTCATGGGCATTCAAAATCGAACAATTAGCATTCGGTGAGCAGACTGGACTGTTGCAACCCAAAATGGATGGAAGAGTCTTGGTGCAAAATGTTGAATCAGTGCAAAGCTTTATCTGTTTTAGTTTGTTTCCGATATATGAAAGACTTGGTGTCATAATTCTGCGCAGGCAACTTAATGTCTCTTTGTGATCGATTTTCAAACAGTTGGCACTTCTTTTGACCCATACGTCACTACCAAATCAGAGTCCCTGATTGATCAAAGTCCATTTGGTTTAACTTTTAAAATTGTGTTTTACACATAGAGCGCAAAAACAGACTCAAAAACTTGTGTGAACGCAAGAGTTTTTCAACACCGGTCAAAAAAGTGCAAACTTACGTGTTTACATGGACTTCATTTGGAGTGGCGGTTCGGATGCGCCTTTACGTGAATGTAGAATGAGAAGAAACATTTTTTCTATGTAAGAATCTTGACCAAAACATTTTTGAACTCAAACTATCATCTTCTACATCTTTTACTCTTGTCCACCAAAAAGAACTATTCCATTATCCGATCAAAGGAAGCAGAGTGTCTACCTACCCTACTAAACTCAAAGGTGTCGGAAATAATTCAAGGAGCTCAAACATGCCAAGTAAACCAATGTAACCTTATGAATATAGTTTTAAGTAAAGATAAAGAAGTCCTTACAGTATTCCTTTCCCACCTGCTGGTTACTTCTTGGTTCTGCAATGAATTGGCAAACTGTTTAGGAGAGGGGTGTCCAAATCCAGGTTTTGAGGGCCAGTCTGCTCTCTGATTTTCCAGAAACACTGCTTTATCTGCTGCTCCAACACATTCTCATCCCCAAGTTGTCTCATATTGACGTTTGGTTAAGGTTCCTTCCGTGTCACTTTTTGACTTTTTGGGTGTCCCTAACTCAACTTTTGACGTGCTGGTTGTTCGTAAAATCAAAGGTCCACAACCCTCGGGACGCAGTACCAGATGGAGTACCGGATGCGGTACTGGATGGGCAATGGTACCGATACCCTAACCTTAACCCGGTCCTGTTCCCACCCAGTACTGCGTCTAGTACCGGTTCGGGTCCGGTACCGCATCTGGTCCGGTGTCGGGTTAGGGTACCGGTGCGTGGCCAGTAGGTTGGGGACCCATGATTTAATGGGAAGGGGTCCTTAACTACATGTCAATATATGATGACTTGGGAGTGAGAATGTGTTGGCTGTTGATTACCTGGATCAGGTTGGTTGGAAAATATATTGGACACCGAGCCTCAAGGCCTGGATTTGGGCACCCCTGGTTTGGGCACCTCGCACAAGTCCATCAGTTGGCTCTAGCCATTTTGGGACCCCAACTGGGAATAAAGTGAGTTTAGAAATTGGATGGACATACAATGACTTCCTAAATTAGTTGGGTTGTGGCAATCAGCATTTTCAACACCAATGTCTTTTTTCCATGGGTTTGCTTTGAGTGATAGGTATCACCTATTCAACATGTAAGGATAAAGTAAGGGGGGAATAGGTAAGTCGCAGTCAGTTGTGACTAATGGTTTACTAATGACTATAGTGTGGTGTAAGGGCCCCAAATAATAGTAACTCCTACCTACATCATTAGTGCGTGCAACCTACTATAGTCTTACAAATACTTCATGATACACTTACCACATGCATGACAATTGTTCATTCCATTTTAAAGAAGCTTCAAGGGAACTGGAAGACACAAGTGCGCTCCTGTTAAGATGCGGCCAGTCCTCCTTACGACCTTCTACAGGCTCAGACAACCCAAAAACTCACAGCATTCGTATTGGTCAACCCCACCCCCGTGCAGCTGCAAAAACAATACACTTTGTTTTTTCCAAACTTGGTAATTCGACAATAGGTCATATCCCAGAATGTCATTGTGTTGACACACAACAAAGCATAAACTGACTTTGACTGTCCACATTTGCCATCAATAATACCCAAAATCCTTTTTTTTAAATATTCTTTTTATTAAGTTTTACATTTATATGAGACAAAACAAACAATATACCGTAGTCCCTACCTCCCCATTCTAAATACTCCAGATAGTCACAACAATGAAAGCAAGTTTACAAAGAAGACAGCCATACAATTCATTATTAGGTTTTATGAGGTACAACACAGTCAAAGTCTGTCTTTTAAACCAGATTGAGAACAGGTTGCCAGGTATCAAAAAAACTTAGACTGTTACCCTGTACTGAGAAAGAAATGTGTTCTATAATAAATATTTCATTGAATCGTGTATCCGGTGCTTAAACATAGGTGGGAGCTTAATTTTGCACTTCATAAAATGATCTGTCTTGCCAGAAAAAAATGCAAATGAACCTAAAAGCATTTTAATGGCATAGATCTTTGTTGTATGCCCAATTCAGTGATGGACAACAAATGGTTAACAGTGGCAGACGGAATAGGGCTGAATTTTTGAGTGCAAAAGTTCCATCCAATTTAACCTCAATTAAAATGTTTGGGCTTCATTTGGCTGTAATGACAGTTTTCCCTCTAAATGGATGGAGGGGCAAATTGTGCGTGTACAGTTCACAAAGCTTTGACCAGGTCGTCGTCATTTTGCATGTTGGTGAAAACAGACTGGAAAACCGCAGCTCAAATTCAGGTGAAAAATTTTTGTGCCCAACATCATAAAGTCTCCTCTAACTGCTGATTGAAAATGCTACGGCTTTGGCTCTGGTTAAATTGGGAAAGCATTAGTAATTGTACTTTTAGGTTAAATGACCTGTAATAGGACCATTACGAGTTATTACCAGCAGCTGTCTTTGTATGTCAGCGCCATTGTGTAGCGTGGCAGCACTGTGAAGCCTCATCTTGTCTTGTATTTTGTACAGTGTTTCGCCGAACTGCAATAACTGGAGCTAATGAGGGTACAATTAAGGGTTCTTAACCTTTTGAAAGGTACAGGAAATGTCTCCAACTTGGCTGTTTTTATATTAGTTAGCAGCCAATTCTTCTCACATGTTACTATTATTTGTATTATTTTTGTAAGGGCCATATGCCACCCGGCTCTATTAATGTTTCCAGATTTGCCTGGTCAAATTGGGATCAAGGGCCAGCCTCTTTAGTGATTTTCTTCGTCTTTTCTCATATGAAAACCCAGTGCTAACACGTTGCGGTCACTGGTTTCTCTTGTTTTGGACATAACTCATTTTAAAAAGAGCGTGAGAAACAGCAACGGGGACCTGCTCGGCACATGAAGCTGTCACACAGATGTGGACCTCCGCCATGAAGGAAGAGGAGTTACCACAAACACACCAGCAGTTCCAACCTTCGAGCAAGTCCTTGTTAAGCCCTTGATGCCAAATGTGTTCACAGAAGGGGGGCTGGGTGGGCATGCACCCCCTTAGCCTAACAGCTACATGCTGTACGTGGCCTTGGGTAACGGCGTGACACGTGTACACACCCACAGTTACAGTGGGGCTTCTTAAGGACGACGGTTGATGGGGCTTGACAGCTCCTTAAACATGCTGCCTTTGCCCCCCGCCTTCGAACAGTATGCGTTCCTAGAGTTCCCCCTCCTGACCAAACAGATGCTCCTTCCCTTCCTCCTGCTCCTCTTTTTTCCCCTTTGGCCCTCTCCCCTGTCTCGAACCTGCCAGTGCATTTGAAGCTAACAAGGCTCTGCACTTTGCAGCTTTCTGTCTCCTCCACCAACCCTGTATTCCTCTGTCGCTCTCACTTACTCGATTCCCAATAATCTAATGCTGCAGCTGTCTGCTTGCCAAACCCATAACTGTTGATATTGCTTCCCTTTTTTTTTTTGTATTGTCAAAAGACGCTGTTGGAATTTTTTGGCCCCCGTTCAGGCACCCGCCGCGGCATGGCAGGAGGAGATAGGGCTATAGGATGGAGGGATGGATGTGGCCAGAGGGCAAAAAAGAGAGCAGACTAGGAGGGAGAACCTCCGAGGAGCTGAAAAGCCCTGTTGCATTCCCACTCCGCTGGTTACCAAGGGATCAACAGGGTGCTAAAAGCACTCGGAGGAGGAGGAAATGGAGGGTTTGTAGAGAAGAGGGAGTTCATAGGGATGGATAGATCAAGAAAGGAGGAAATGAACCTGCAATACGACATGGATGCATCTTCCCTTTTCTAACACTTATAGCTCAAATTTGCCATCGACCCAAGAAGAGATCTAAAATTGGGGCAAATAAATAAAAGGGAACAGGCTTGCCCTAACTCAAAGAGACTCTTTTTCAGTAATAGAGAGACTCTACAACCACTCTGCTGAGAGGTCAACAACCTTGTTTACACCTGACTACATAGATGTCTCATCACTAGTTTGTAATCCATTGCTAAATCCATCTCTACCAAAAAAGCTTTTTAAACAAAGTATGTTCTTTTCTGCCAAACATTCTCTGCTTTCATTTGGAACATAATCATAGTTTTGTTTTGGTCCAAAAACTGCACCTGAATCATGATTACACCATGTTCACTGTGCATGAAAGGTAAAATGGTGAACAGTAAGTGTTTTTTTACAGTTACCGTCCCATTCACCCATGCATACACACACTCACACACTGCCCAATACTGGCGACAACCTATAACCACCTGGACAATTGTGGGGTTGAGTGTTTTGCTCAATAACACGACAACACATGGGCAGACAGAGGGGGAACCAAACCTGCAATGTAATTATCAAAAGTTGGCTGCTCTACCGATGCACTATGGCCGCCCCTATGAGGTTCACAACCGGGGCTATATAACTTGTGATTCTGCGTCTTCTGCCCCCTACATAGTTGACGTCGATTAACTGTGTCTGGAGAAAATTAAATCTTACCATACGTAGGGCACAAATATCAACCAAAATGTACATGTCATTTCAAGATAGAATTGAGTAGAAAGATGGACTTGTGGTATTAACTTGATGCAAGTACTTTTCCTGTTTTTAGAAGCAAAACAAGACCTGTTACCTTATTGACCCTACTGCCTGATTTACACTGGTCCATCCAAGGTGTGTCTTCGTTGCACCGCGTCTTCGTTGCGCTGCGTCTTCGTTGCGTCCCGTCTTCGTTGCGTCACGTCTTCATTTCATCTTTGTTGCGTCGAGTCTTTGTTGCGTCACTTCTTTGTTGCTAACGACTAATCGATTATTAAATTAGTCGTCGACTAATTTAATAGTCGATTAGTCGTCGATTAGTCGACTAATCGTGGCAGCCCTACTTCTTTGTTGCATCTTCATTGCGTTGTGCCTTGTTGCGTTGTGCTTTCATTGCATTGCGCCTTCATTGTGTTGCATTTGCGTTCCGTCTTTCTTTGTGTCTTTGTTGCATTGCGTCTTTGTTGCATTGTGCCTTGTTGCGTCGTGCTTTCGTTGCATTGCGCCTTCATTGGATTGCAGTTGCGTTGCGTCTTTGTTGTGTCTTTGTTGCGTTGCGCCTTGTTGCATTGCGCCTTCTTTACTTCGCAGTTGTGTTGCGTCTTTGTTGTGTCGATGTGAAAAATAGAACGTTTTAGTAACCAAGCAGAATTTTTACACTGCCTCTATCATGTCTGCTAGTGCAGACCTCCGTCCCTACAAATTGCAATGCAAGATTTGTACATGAGTTTTATTTCCTTTCTGCCAACGCAACAATTTGATGACACTGGCGAAACATTACACAGATTCAGGTTTTGAACTAAAATTTACAAAATAATATTTCATTACATTTTACTTTATATTTAAGGTGACATGCTCACTGGTAACACAGAGATTGCATACACGATAACGCTCTAGGTAACATCTTAAGACGCATCCGTTTTCACCATGGACGATGAAAGTTTAACTCCGTAACTGCAAAAACAACATAATTAAAGACACAAAACCTGCATTTAACAATGACTCAGTGAGGAAAGAGAGGGCTTAGGGACTACGAGCAAAAAGAACAGGACAAACTGGGTGTGACAGAAAAAAAAGAAAAAACACATCTCTAGAAGCCAGAGGAGGGAAGACAATGTAAACTTTGGCCCAAACCAAATTCTTCCTTTTCCTACCTCTACATTTAACCCTCCAAACAGAGAGATATGAACTACAAATGGCCCTTCAAACGGAGGAAGGAAGAATTCGGATTAGGTCCAACAAGATGGACTCCCACTCAACGCAAGAAAAACACACAGTTTACTATGGTGTAGGAATGACACCGACCCACCTTTAACATAGTTTTTATTTAAATTTAAACCAAATATTTGTGACACACCTAGGAATACAGTAAATTGATGTCTGGGTTTGCTTGTTTTTAGTTTTTTATTTATTTTTGCATGATTTTTTCATTGTTTTAAGTTTGTCTTTGTTTTGTTTTTTAATTTACACATTTAGATTTTTTTCTGTACACTTTAGATCTTTGTTTTGGAATTGCTTTTAGCAACAAAATAAAAAAAAGGATTAAAGTGAAACTTTCTCATTGTAATTTCCTCAGCCAAATTTGTCTAAGACTAATGACTAATATTTCATGGTTAGATGATCAGATGCCTTTTTTTATCTTAACCAATCACTATAATTACATGTTCCACATGTCCTTTCACAGCAAAGGCTTCTAGTGCATCCAGAAACTGCAGAGAAACTCACTGTTAACACAGGGAAATAAAAGCTGCACCAGCGAGAGCTGTGATGTGTTATTTGCTTTAGCTAAATATTATGTCAGCACGTCTCAGCTAAAAGCTGCAACACATTAACAGCTTTTTTTTTACAAAGAAACATCACAAATTTAGATGGAAAAATTTAGTATCTATAGTGCATTAGCTCGGATAACTGAATCCTTATAATTTTTTTTTTATTTTTTTTATATATAAGCTTTCATTCTTTAATAAATAAATACTTCTCGTTTCATTCATCATTTTTTTGGTCTTATGATGTTTTTATCCCGTATTTTCTTTTCTTTGGGTTTTTGGGTAGGTTTTGCACATTAAACCAAAAGGAAAAAAAAAACTGAATACACTCTATTGTTTTATTCTACTCAACTTTTCCTTAAAACATTTTATTGATGATTTCTTAATCTTTGTCGATAATGATGCTAATATGTTATCAGAAATTACAGGACGGGGCCCCATAGCCCCCCTTAGCTCAGCCTCTGCTGGTTACTAGAAAAAAAAACTGTCATCTTCTCCATTTCTTTCCTCAATATTGACCTTTTCTTCCAGTCACATTTTTTTCTTTTCCTTTGCACTCAGATCTCAGTTCACCTTGTCTTATTTATTCAGTCTTCATGCAGTATTTATCCATCTGTACTCATTTCACCCCCCCCATCTCCATCTTTATGTATGGATTTACCACAGGTGGCCCAGTCCCCTGTGCCGGGGGTATAGAGGTCTGTGTTAAAGAAGCCGAGTCCGGCCCGCACTCTTGAGCTTTCTTCATATGAAAGCTTTGTGAATAAGAGCCCCCCTCCCCTGAAGACACCCGCCACCTCAACTGACATGTAATTAAAGGCAGGGGGTCGGCGGGCGACTTCACACTGGACGCTTGGAGAGCAGACAGGTGGAGTGAGGTCTTTCTAAGGGAGACAGCAGATGAAAATTTCATGGCCTCCACCCCCCCTATCCCACCCCCTTTTACCCCCAGACTGTAATAAATAAATTGAAGACGTCACCTGCCAGCGTCGCCAAAGACATCTCCGACTTTAAAAAGGGATTGAATCGATTTCCATAAAGAAACTGTAGAGCCCCCCACCTCCACCTTCACCCAACTGCACCTTTTTTCTTTTCTTTTTTTTTTTTTTTTTAGGGGGGGTTGACATTTTAGTCAAAGACACGGAAAAAAGAAAAGGTGAGAGGTGAGGGCGGGGAAATAGCAGAGGCTAACAAAGCGTTTCAGCAGACCCTCCCAAGGTGGTGATGTGCAGTCTGAATGCTGACAAGCTCACACAGCCCCACTGATAAACACACACACACTGATAAACACACCCCCACAGTTACTAACAGGACTCAGAATCTGAAATTCAAGTTAAATGGAGGAACTTTGATGCTCAAGAGCTTCACGAAAGCTTCAAACGATGATTAAAGGAAGATGAACCTCTCCCGCCTCCGTTACATGTAGGATGTCACGACCGTGTGCAGGCGCCCCACCCGCTTTATACCACGTATTAATGAAGATTTTTATCCCCCATTAAAGACAGCACGAAGCCATTCCCTCATACCAGCACCTAGTTAAGTCATCAGATGTCTAAAAGCGAGTTCTGCTGCCTAATGGACCTGAAGGAAGACGACTGTCTTCCGTTTTTTTTTTTTTTTTTCCTAAGTTGGAGTCTTTTCCTTCAAAGACATCTGCTCCACACCCGTTATGTGATTTTTTTTTTTTTACAAGTCTTTTTATTTTACTTGTGGAAAACTTTCCTCATCATCATCACGTCTTTAGTTTTGAAAGGAAGCTGTAATTTTAGATATTTGGAAACATAGTGGAAGGATACTCATGCTGAGGTTAAAGTCCTACTCAGATCATCTTTTGATTAATTCTAAAGTGTTTTTTTATTATGATTATGTTATTTTTAGCCAAAATCAATTAACCTGGGCCCTTTTCTAGGACATAGTGCCTGCAGAGCGGCAGTAGTTCGGTAGAAATCTGCCTCTGAGTGGTGGGCATGACCGTTGACACAAAGAGACCCAGCCCTCTTCCCCTACCGTTCCTGAGAGCTCACTGTTTACATATTCTCTGGGCCCAACCTAACATTATCTGTGCAATAAAAAATGGCGAGCAAAACTGGAGCTATCTAGTCATGAATCTAGTCATCTACCAATGAATGCATCACCGTTGCCCAATCTATCATATTTTCTACATAAAAAACACAAACTTTTTAAGCTGTATTGTTTCATCTGCCCCATGATTTCCAACTATTTGAATGAATAAATAAATAAATACCCAGAAATGCTATTTTTATCTTGATTTTCTTCATATATGTACTCCATCATAAGACAAATGCTGACCAAACACCAAACACACAATTTTCTTTGGTAATAGGCATTTAATAACCTATATATATATATAACTAATTCATGTTTTCTGTCCTGTAGTTCATAGTTATTCCACTAGGGGCAGTAGAAGGGCTTTTCCTGCTAATTTCAAAATGGCTGCCCCCATGAAATCTCAAAAACATTTTTAGCAGGAAAAATTTGGGTAATTTTTAAAACTTTATGGTGAGAATAACTCAACCACTGTTATTCCTTTACTTTCTGTATTGAAAAAAATGTGAAATTTGTTCATAAATAATTCTTTATGAAACAGTTACATTGATATATATATTATATATTTGTGGATTTCATTAGAGGTTAAAATTTCAAAGATTTTATGTCATTCCTTTGATGTATTGTACAGGGTTAATGGAGGTTTTTGGGTTTTTTCGTCTCCAGGAAGACGAGGCAGAGGAGCAAAGCACGCAGGAGCGACGGATTGAGCGGACCGAGCCCGTCGGGAGGGCAGACTCCTCCCTGGATCATTCACCTTTCCTAAGTTTTGAGTGAGTGAGCTTCCAAATCTGTCTATTGGTGTACAACTATAAACTTTTTTAGTCATGCCTACAAAGACACGTAGAAACAATCACACACACTAAGGCCGAGGAGCTCCTCCTTGGAGCAACATGGCACACACGTGCGATGACGTTCATTTGTCTTCACGTCTATCTGCGCAAATAATCCCCCTCCCTCCCTTTACACTTTTTTCAATTAATTTGTTTTCTTAATGCAGCCTGATCTTAATCACATAATTGGAATCTCCGTTTAATCGACCCGGGGGTCCGCTGGCCGTACTTTGTGATGGATGACTTTATAGGCGCAACACGATGCAGTCCTCCCACCCCCTTCGTCCTTATCAGCCTCCCGTCATGTTTGACTGTATTGTTTTTTTTCTCATATATGCTTCCCCATTTATATATATATATATGTTTTATTCCTGCATGTCCCCCCCCCTCTCTTTCCTGTCCTCTTCCTGCTGTCGTGATCCATCACCGTCCTGCAGAAGCATGCTCAAGCCGGTCGAAGTGTCCAACAATGGGGGCCCCCTGGGGATCCACGTGGTCCCCTTCAGTTCACAGGATGTCAGGTAAAATGAAGACTGTCTGAAAGCTGCTTACTGTACAAAAAATGCTTATATGTGATTTTTTTAAATACTTTTGACCGATAAGGAGAGCCTCTGACAGAGTTCAAGAAAAGGAATGCAGTCCAGTTTATGGTTATTCTTGAAATAGTTAAGGACAGAGCAAGTGGCCAGATGTAATCTAACTAAAAGCCTGTGTAAAGCACAGATCCCTGCTGTACGCCTCGGGGACTGGCAGCCCTCCAAAGGGGGAATGTGGCGACTCAGCTCTGGGGAAGGGTGGAGGGGATGAGGTGAAAAGGCAGCGAGAGAAGATGAGATGGGACAGCTTTTGACAGAGCGCCACCCAAGACGTCATTGAAGGGAGGGAGGGGGGTCGTCAGCACACTGATGTCCTAACTGTATTAAAAAGTGTTGAGATGCTATTTTTAGCTGTAATGATACATACCAGGATTGTGATGCATGAGCTGAACGCGAGTACTTGAATGCCCCTTTAGCATGTAGTGCCCAAAGAAGTAGATATCTCGCAAATCTTGTTCCAGACTTTTTCTTTTATAGCTTTATTCCGATAAATAAAAGACTTGGATTCATAATAAATCACAATCATTAACATCTCCTCCATGATCAATTTTCTTTTGTGTTTTTAAAAAGGGTGCTATGTACGCCATTCCCAAATTATTACTCTTAATGATCAAAGTTCAATTGGTTTGATTTTTAATGTATTTTAGACGTAGAGCCCAAAACTTACAAAAAAACTTGCGGAAAGACGCATCATTGCGAGACTTTTGAGCGCACAAACCCAAGTGTGTTTACAAAGACTTTTGAATAGATATGCTCACTACAACACGTGTTTCCGAGCTGGATTATTGGGGCATTAATTCTCTACAAATCAGTGACACTTTGTCTTCTGTCACCCATTTGTCTTTGTCTACTGCAGAGTCGGTCAAGACAGTTATAAGAAATTAGTTAAAGAAAACACTTTGATGGGAAAACTCTTTTGAAAGTCCATTTCTCAAAGGTTTTCTGAACTCTCTTTCAATTTTACAGTAACAAAGAAGCACTTTGATATTAGGTTTACACACCAATCTGACACATTTGTGCTTCTTTTAAACAATTTTTATTTAAATTTTAGAAAATTGACCATGTCATTAAAGTGCATCTTATTTAAAATTTATTTTTTAGCTCAAATTTTGGGGTATAAAACAGTCCTCAAATGGCAAACATAACAAACTCCAAATCATTACAGATGTGTTGTATTTTCTTAAGCCTTAGTCACACCAAAAGGGGACTTAAGTCCCTGTGCCGGTCCCCAGCCCAGCAGGGTTGTGTCAGGAAGGGCATCTGGCATAAAACTCTCTGCCAAACTACCTGTGTGAATCAGTGAAAGCTGATTCGCTGTAATGGTTAGATACAGGCTTTCTCCGGGGAAGAAAATTAGCAAACCTGTACCGGACATGCAGGTTCAAAATAGTAAGGTCGTAGACCACTTGGTGAACCTGTAGAGTTAAAATGTTCATGCACATTTTTTCTATGGCCATGCTCCAGAAGACAGGTTGTAGTGCACACTTGACAACACGCATCGTAAGTAAGAATTAAATAGGTGAGACACTAGTCTGTCTTACGGATTTTTTATTGATTAGATCCTACAAATTGAGCAAGGGGCCGATTAGAGCTGTTCACGTCAGAAATGAGGGGCACTTTTGGTGCATCCTGACTGTTAGAAATTAGTAAATTAGAAATCAAGGTGTAGTTTGTGCAGGCATCTCCCAGGCGTCCTACTGATACTTTTGTATCATGTATGCATGCATGCATATGGCATTCTCATAAAGTCAACAAGGGTCCAGTACTCGCACCTTACTGATGACTAGAATGTGGCGTAAGGGTACTGTACAAAAGCATCGCCCATAAACGGATTCAACTTACACCGACTATAGCCACACAAATACTTCAAGATACACTTATAACACATACAACAATCGTACATTCCATTTTCATGATGTCCCTTAAAATGGTCATTCAAGTCCCAGGGGAACTCAATGGAAAACTCACCTACGGTCCTCTTAAGAGGCGACCTGGGCCCGGACAACCCAAAAACCTGCTGCACCCTAGGGGTCAACCCCTCCCTACAAGGGTACATGTGACTAAGGCTTTCATCAGGTTAAAAAACACTACTGTTCTTCACGCATTTTTTGTGCAATTTCAATGTCTTTAAGATGTGGCTGGTTTCACTCTTTAGAATATAGTTTTAAGGCATACCTTATCAAAATTATGCAACTTTTTTGGTATTCTTCATAATTTTTAACCTAAACAGTACCACCATTAAAGCATCTATGTTGTAATTGGTTTTAATGGTTAAAACTATAAGAGCTTCATAAGTCGACAGATATTGAGCAAGAATAGTTTTTTTGGTTTATTTTTAAAAATTGTTCCTTTAAATTCTAAGCAACTTGCAAATGAAATTTGAAAATTAATTATCTGTGTCCTTATTCATGATTTCCTGTAATGCCAAGAACAATCAATAGAAATAAAATATATATTCTTTAAAATTGTTATTAGAATTGTTGTTCAAAATCTCTGACAATACTTATAATAGGATGTCCTGTGCAATATAAACAAAACCTAAGATAAAACAAAATCAGACACCATGGTATGGGACATGAGTAATGCTGCATTTCCAGTAAGTTTCCTCTCCATCAGCTTTGGTCAGTGCTAATAGCTATCAGAGCCTTCAATTAAATCCAGCCATGATAAGACTTAGTGTCTGCTCAGTGGGTTGATGTTAATGGCCTGATGCGGCTCTTTCCTGTGTGCTATTGGCTGGGAGGAGAGACATTAGGCTTGGCGGGCTGTCATTAGTGTCTAGACCAGGGCCAGAGGGGTCAGGAAGAGAAGAAAGAAAACCAAAATAAAACCATGCAACCATCTAGAACCTGGAGGCGTCCGTGATCTGCACTGACAGGAGAGAGCTCTCAAACTGAAGCTTAAATCTAAAAAGTGTGTGACCGATTACTTTTTCCTCACAGACATCGCTGCCGATCAGCCCTAAAGTAACGTTCACGTCGTCCTCAGAAACATGAGTCCAAGCAACCAGTTTCAATAAAAAAATATATGTATTTAAACAAGTGTAAATGTACATTATGTGCTTTCGTCTTCAAAACTCTTTCATGCACGTGACACTACTTAAGTTTCTACGATCGTCTTCAGACTCTATGTACGAAACACGTTCCCAAGGTATGTGCGTTTCCAGATTGAACTTTGACCAATCAGGGACTCGGATTTCATAGTCACGTTGGTAGCGTGTTCAAGAACGGGTATCACGGGTTTGGAAATTGCTTTGAAGTCCCACGACAGTCATCATTCGATCTAATTTAAAAGCGTTTTTAGCCAAAATAAAAAAAAGTTTCTGCAGAGCGGTAGTACTTCATTAGAAATTTGCCCCCAAGTTGTAGCCAAGTCCGCCGCCCATTTTACTTCCTGTTGCTGAAAGCTTTCTGTTTACACCAGGGGTGTCAAAGTCATTTTGATTCAGAGGCCAAAATTCAACCCGTCTGATCTCAGGTGGGCCGGCCCAGTAATGTAATAGCAAAATGCCCTATGGTCATCTTATTATCTGTAGCTTTGTTTTTGTTTTTTTTCTCAGTCGGAAAAAATACGTCAACCAACCTAGTAGCCCAATCACGTATTTTTAAGTAATTGTGCTATAACATCTGATCATTTTTATAGCAACTAAACGGCAGTGAGGCTAGCAGGGAACCTAACGCACTTGCAAAGAAATGTTGTTTCTTGATTTCTTGTTATGCTGGTATTTCTTTTCCTTTGCTTCCCCTAGTGGTGGAATTGCATATTGCAGTGATTTCTTTAAAGAACCATAACTCGCCACAGGAATGGGCTTGAAACTTGCCTCTTTTTTTCACATCCTTAAATTTTTTTTCCCTTCATGACTGTGCTGGATTAAACCATCTGGTTGGTGGGATGCGGCTTTTTGGGCCCAATGTTTGACACCCCTGGTTTACACGCTCTCTTGTTAGATTACAGCACCTCCCATCCCTAACCTGCAACAAAAGAGGAGCTATCCAGTTTTGAGCCAAAACTTAGACAAGGAAAACAAATATGTACATAGAAAGTCGTCTACCAGCAGATGCATCATAATAGACCGGGGTAGGGAGCTTGTGGGCCGCCCACTGTATTTTTTTCTATGACACAAATACACTTTTTTTTAAACTGCATTTTATGTCTGCTTCTGATTCACAGCAATTTGAATAAAGAGACACTCAGAAATGCAATTTTATTCTTATTTATATATATATATATATATATATATATATATATATATATATATATATATATATATATATATCCTCCATCGTCAGAAAAATCCTAAAAAAAAATGCACAATTTTCATTGTAGTGGGTCTTTAAAGAACTCCATCCAAACAAAACCACTCTTCCAGCTTAATGAACATCTAGTTCTGTGGCTAGTTTCAATTGTAAACAAACTCCGGCTGTAATTGCCTTGCATAAACTGATTCTGATTGGAATTATTATTTGATTAAAGTCTGTGGAGGAGAGCAGGTGGCCTCCTTGAAATCAGCTCCTCTGTGCTGCAGCCACAAGGTGGAGTAAAACTGC
>NC_050531.1:17812023-17838098 GCF_002922805.2 Oryzias melastigma
AAGAACTCCATCCAAACAAAACCACTCTTCCAGCTTAATGAACATCTAGTTCTGTGGCTAGTTTCAATTGTAAACAAACTCCGGCTGTAATTGCCTTGCATAAACGGATTCTGATTGGAATTATTATTTGATTAAAGTCTGTGGAGGAGAGCAGGTGGCCTCCTTCAAATCAGCTCCTCTGTGCTGCAGCCACTAGGTGGAGTAAAACTGCAGACTTGTAGGAGGATGCTGATTCTCACTGACGGGGCAAAAATGAGAGGAAGTGTCTGGAGAGACTCTTCTACAAAGTCCTGGTACTTAAAGAGACTTCTATAAAGATGTCCTTTAGAGTTCCACACTTCTCTGACAACATCGTCTGTAGAGATCAGGGTTGTTGTGCTTAAAAGTTGCTATATTGCTCATTCCACATCTTTTGAAATCTTAACAAGATCTCCCTCCCCACTCCTCTTTGCTTCTGCTGGGGACACTTATCAGGGTTAAGGCGCGCTGTAATATTCATCTTCCTTGTTTTCAACCCCTTTATTCAGAGATAAACAGTCATGTCAACTCGCGCCGTATCTGCAATTACTCTCCGCTCAGCAGCCTTAAGCCGGCTCGCTAATGCAGGCTCAGACACAGAGGAGAGCTCCTTTGTGATCTTTAATGTCAACCCGGTGCGTCGCCATTCACCCCCGTCGAGGAACCGAGATGAGTCTGCGGCGCGAGCGTGGACGCCCACATCATGCCGCCAATTACAGCAATGTTCTGAGAACGGCCGTGTTTGCGTCAAACGCTAAAGAGCTCCACAAATCGGATCTTGGTGTTGGTGGTAAACAAGGTCACAATGCACGGGGCTGTTTCCTGTACCCAAAGAACTGTAAAGCTTTGTACACACTAGGCGTTGTGACTTACATTCAAGAATGTACTAAAATACACAATCTTGAATGCTTGTTTAGCCCATGGTGTTTACACCGTACAAACAGGGAGGAGCTTCTTCTTTTTGTTGTTTTGCTACTGTGCATTTACAGTTGGTAGCAGTTTGGTGTGAAATGTATAACCCCCGGCTCCTGTGGCTAGTGTGATGGCTCAGACTCAAGCGCCATAGTCTTTCAGTAACTTTAAAAGTGTGAGAGGAAATTCCACTGCAGACAATCACGTTTGACCTCTGTGGTCTGGCCTCTGTGGTGCTGCAAACCATTTTGTGAACCTACGTTCAACAGAGCCTGAGGCTGCAGCCATCCAGTACCCAAAATGAGCCATCTGCTGTAGCTAGACCACTCCCGCATCACACCTTGGCTGTAACGCTTACCACGTGAGCTTAAGGTTAGCTACACATTCTCAATCCCAACTCATCATATATGGCCGTGTGGTTTGGGCCCCCTCTGCGCCACTTTTTAACATTTTGGGTGTCCCCAACTCGTCGTTTTTTTGACATGGTGGCTGTTCATTTTTTGATGTACTGGCTGTTCCAATTAAAGAACGCATCCCTAACCCTCAAGATGCAGTACCGGACGTGCAATTGGTTCTGGGTTAGGGTACCAATCCGTGTCTGGAGGGTTGGGACCTCTGATTAGCATCTATGCCCCGGTACCAAGTGTCCCTCAGACCATTACCGGTTTGCAGTCCAGAGGACTGATTTAAAGGGAAAAGCCAGCACGACGAAAAACGACGAGTTGGGGACAACCAAAATATTCAAAAGTAACGCGGAGGGGGCCCGACCCATACGTCCATATATGACGAGTTGGGAGTGAGAATGCATTGGTATTAGCGGTACAAATCTCGTACAATCTTGCTCCCGTTTTTTTCATTCACAGCTCTATTCAGTTTTGTGAAAGACTAAATTGCTTCCCTACCTTTCTGACTCCTCCCTATTGCTCCAGTTGTAGGGGAATTTGAAGCTGTTGTAGTGTCCGAAAATGTTTTTTTAAGGAGGAGCCATGGCAACTTGGGACTGGCTACCCCTTTGCCGGTAAGGTGATCCACGTGGTGCTTGTGGGCAGAAGAGAAACATGTTTTCTCAGTGTCAACAGCTAATGTAGATAGCGACTATTGATGACGTCAAGCATTTAGAACTTGATGATATGTTTTCCGTTTGGAGCAATAAATGTAGGGATAGATCGAAGGGAAGGGTAGGGAGGCAATTAAGTTTCATCCTTGGTGTCATATAATATATATATAGTTCATTTTTACTTCATGATCAATTTTGAAACTGTTGCCACTTCCGCAAATGAAAAGGGACGCCATCCTTATCTGAATCCTTGATTGATTAAAGTTTGACAGTATTCAGCTTTCAAAACTTTTACAATCATTGGGCGTTTTGTATGTAAATCCTGAAACAGTCTTTAAAACGTGAGTAGCTACACATGAGCATGAGAGTAATGAACACAGAAGTCCACAATGTGCATCTACATAGACTTTTCATTAAAAGTGGTCACTTAAAGCACGTATCCGAGGGCGGTCTGATCATCTGGCATATCTGCACGTCACAACTTTTCTCTTTTCGAATAATCTTTCAAACTTTTTGTCAGCGTAAGCTCGAAGGACAAACATCTGTAAAAAAAAGCAACTGCTACCTCAGGTCTATCACACTTGAAGTGTTCAGGAGGGTTTTGCTGCGTTGCTGTGTGAGCACACATCTCTTTGCATGCGGTTATCCGTAGGGCCTAGCTAAAGCCCCAAAGGAGCTCACTGATGTTGCTATTTAAAAGGGGGATGGGGGGGCCGTTTGAAGGTAGAGGTTGGCTCTTTTGAACGGATTGCTTGAATGGCTTGCGGTATTTATTACAGCACCGTCGGCTCCATCTTAAGCTCGGGGGAAGGCAACTGTAGCGTTCTCCCGGAAGCCAAAAGATGATCTGCGAGCGCTGGATTATTTCAGACAGTCTGCCGATCAGACCTGCTCACGGAGAGTGAGGCAGAGGGGAGAAGGACGGACGCACAGGCTTAAAGTCAGCTTTTTTTTTTTATTTTCTTATCCAAGCTTATAGTGTGAAAGTAAACTTTGCCACGATAGGGAAACTTTGAAAACTGATGCTGTGTACAAGCGCTGGTAAATCAACAGTTTTTCAATCTGAACAATAGATAAATATCCAGAATGTCGTGATTAAAGGTATTTTGGGAGTTGCGAACTTGTTTGAGTGACCCCTCCCCCTTATTGATACTATCATACCCTCCCTGTGGCGTGTTCTAAACAGGAAATACTGTACCCGCTGGTTCCATAGAAGCCAAAAACCTATCGACTTCTAATGAGAAATAAATAGCTATTTGTCAGAGTAACTGTTCTTAGACATTTTTAATGTATTCTTACTAAATCTAATTGTTCGTGAAGCTTTTTTTTTTTTTTTTGAAGCATCTATTTGGCCAGTTTATAACGTGAAAAACTTCCAATAAAGAAAAAATGTGTGGCCTCATAGACAGATTTCATGTAGCCTGTTTTCAAGTGTGTGGACTTAAAACAAGCTCAATCCTGATTGGTTGACATTGAAACAAAGACTGACCAACTCTGACCAATCTCTGCTGACTGACTATTTCTGGCGCCCACATGGCGCATTCATATTGCAAAAAAATGGCAACTGAATTGACTTAATTTGGAAGTTAACCATTTTCTGTGGGTGATGTCACGCTCACTTGGTCCAGTTCTCAACTGCAGCCAATGGTTGTGCTCCAGTGTATTCAAAATATATCTTTCCTTGCAGAATGTGGAGCCAAAAAGTCTTATAAATGTCACAATTTCTGCCTGAACGAGTCTTAAAAAGACATTTGAAACGCTTGTGTTATCCTTTTCAGGACTCAGGGTCTGCTTGTGAGGCGTCTGGAGCCCGGAGGGAAAACTGAGCAGGAGCGTCTCTTCCAGGAGAACGACTGCATCGTCAAGATAAACCAGGGGGACATCCGGAACCTCCGTTTTGAACAGTAAGTTTGCAAACAGTAATATATATATATATATATATATACAGTATATAAATTAATATATATGATTATATTTATCATATATATTAGACCCTCCAGGATTTCGCGGCAGAAATCATTGATTGTTGCCTGATGTTGTGGCAGCTTTTGTGAAAAGTTGCAGAAAAGTTACGATGTTCACATTTTCATATTCCAACTCTTTTTATTGTCACATGTACACTAGGAAAATACTGTATCATCATCATATAAAACATTGTTGCGCTTTCATCAAACATATAAAGAACTGTAAAACCCAAAATGAATGCGTTCATCGCAAACAGGCGTGTCATAACCATTCACGCGTAGAGAAAAAAAGACAGAGAGGGCTAAAGAGGGTCCCAAAAAAAAGGAGCACGGCTCCCGGGAAGAAGTCAGAAGGGAAACGGTTGCAAAGCTGCGTTGACACCCATGACTGTTGTCACAGCAAATTGATGAAAGTTGCAGTGTAGTTGTGGTGAAAATGTAAAGTTGTGAGATATGCAACAAATCGCATAGTTTGCTTGAATTTGCACTAATAGTTGTGATTGTGAAAAATCACTCTTAGATATTTTCACTTAGATTGAACAGTCATATATATATTATATTATATATAATATTATATAACAATTAATATAAATGTCAGAAATCAAAACAAAATTTCATCCATTCATCGAAAGTGTTTTATTAAAGTTACCTAGAAAAACAATAATTTTGTGGAACCCAAAACCACGTGACAGTAAGTGGTGCGGCTCCGGACCTGACCCCCCACCCCCCACCCCCATAGCTTAGCAATAAAAACCAGAAATATGACTGAGATCCACTATTAGCTCACAATGACCTGCAATACTTCAGCCTCACTTCACCCTGTGACCCACAGCCGCTCACAGTCTTCCGGTGATGCATTTCCACTGACTCACCGCCGCCCTTCATTTCCCAAAGTGGGGTGAAGATGTAAGCCTGGCACTCCTCCACCTCCATTTACCCTGAGCCACCTTTCCTCTCACGGACATGAATGTGAAGATGCCATACGTGCCAAGCAGGGAGGACATCCCGTCCTTGGTAATCCGCTCCTGGAGAAGCCCAAACTTCTTGAGAGCTTTAAATCTTTCCAGTTAATTATTTTGTGTCTCTTTGCAGTTCAGACTCTTCCACGTTCACACACGTGTGCAATATAGGAAGATTATACAAAAAACACCCTCCCCTTGTCATGATTGTACATCGCAGAGAGTGACAATTTAAAGTGATAGCCTAATCTGCTACGATTGTTTTGCTTGGGTAAATATTTTGAGGCACTTCATCTAAGTGAAGGTAATGATGCGTTGATGGCGATGATTTATATTCAATGAGGCTCAGGTGGAGGCTGATTGCTGGAGAGATGTCACTGCGCATGTGGAGACTCTGGAGTGGAAGCTCCAGCACACATGAATGGTGGGACTTTTCTTTCAAAATACCATTAAAAATAAACTAATCTAAACCTCTGTGGGACAGAAATGAAGTCCTCTGGCCTACAAGCAGTTGGGTTTAGTTGCAGTTTGGACAGATTTTGTGCGGTTATGGGGGGTTCTAGACAAATCAAGTCTGAATCCAAACGTCCCACCTCGCCTGGGGCCCCATATGTCACAGAGTGGCTCTCTCTGAGCCAGTCTATCTATATGCTAAGTGTTACTGCTAACCAGAATAAACTCTTGTCTGGAAATAATTTTGACCTCTTGTCTGAGCCGATTTGGTTCATTTAGGTTGCACGGGGACAGCCAAAGGTCTTCCAGTCCAGACCTGCGCTGGGCTCTTTTCATGAGAAGTGCTCTGGTTTCTTATCTTAGGCCAGAACATGCTGGTTGGATGGGTAATAAATGTGGCTCTGAGCTATTCAGGGGGTGTCCTTTCCATTCTCCACATGAAAGTGGGGAGAAAAGCCAGCCCCCACATCTCTGAACAGGACGGCTGTAGGTTAATAAAATGACGTATTGGTATAAATTTAAAATTAGGGACAGGGTGTCCTTTTTTACGTTCTCTAATAAAAGAATACGTTTCTGGAGGACATGTTTGGTGAATTGGATTGTGGACAGAACAAAGAGGGAAGCTCCCTCTACTAATATGCATCAGTACAAAGAAAAAACAGGTTCCTAGAGTCAAGATGTTGGTTAAGATGATAAAACCTCTTTTTTTTTTTACAGCTTCAAATTCAGACTAAAGTTTTTTTTTGTTTGTATGAACACATACATGCAGGTTATATCTGGAAAAATAATTGAGTCCAAAAACAGTAAAGCATGGTGGTGGGAGTGTTCTGCTGTGGGGATATATAGTTGCTTCAGGAATTTCTGGTTATTTGTTTTACTTAAATCCCACAGGGGGCCAAAATCCACCTTAGGTTGCAGGTCTTTAAAAATCTAACTTCTTAACATTACTATGAATAAAATTATTCCAGAATAAATCAACTTAAACCTTAAATAACTTTCAATATTTGACTCCCCATAAAATATATATTTTGTCAAAATTATATAAGTTAGAAACAAGCAACATCGGGCCATTAATAACAATAAATTAAAATGATCTGGAGGGCCGGATTCGGCCCCCGGGGCTTAACTTTGACACATTTGGTCTTTATATCCTCCAACTTAAATATTGAAAATATTTCTATTCAAAAGTTAAAGGTTTTGATTTCCCAAAAGGGAGTTGTTACCTTCAGTTGCAACTGTATTGTCATGCATGGGGTTACACGGCTATTACTCATACCAACCTCAACTCCCCCCCGTGGCTCCGTATCTACAAAGCTAGGATAGTACATCATCCTACATGTACTTCTTATCACGTTAAAGCTCATTCGTGCTATCTGTCTGGCTGTCCTGTTTCGCCTGCAGAGCCCAGAACATTTTCAGGCAGGCCATGCGCTCCACCGTCATCCTCTTCCACGTGGTCCCCGCAGCCCTCAAGAGGCAGTACGAGATCCTGTCGGCCACCAAGGAGATCGCCTCCCCCCAGTTAAACAGGGTCCGCTTTAGCCAAGACTCCCAACATCCCGGCTACAGGTCAAGTCTGGTTGGAGGGTCGTCAGTCAGATCTGGATCGCAGTCCAGCATGAACCACAAGTGGGTTTTTCTTCCAAAAGATTGATCAAAGCAAAGAAAATGGTAAACTCAAACTAAAAAGGCTGTTTTCTTCTTGCTGCAGTCACCAGGGCCCGCTTTCAGGGAGCACTCCTGAGATGAGCCGACGCTTTGCCACTTTACCCCCCTCTTTGATCTCCAAGACACCTCCTTCCTCGTCACCCTCCCTGCAGCGGAGGATAAGCACAAACATACCGACCACGTCCTACCTGAAGAAGAGAGGTCGCAGGTTCAACGTCCAGTTAAAGAAAGGTATGGTATTTCTCGGAGTATAGAGTATAGACTAGAGTAGAGAGTATAGGCTGACTTTTTGCATAGTTTATCCTGGGGTATTACTTTTATGTGATTTATATATATATATAAATATGTTAGAGGACACTGTAGGTGTATCAGTATTTCCTACTGACAGGAATGCAGAAGGAGAAGAAATGCTGCTAAGTCTGAATCAATGTACACACCAGGCAGCTGATATGCGAAACAGGTTTACTGAACACACTTTTCGCACACTGTGTTCAGAGGCTTGGTGCGAAAGGTCAAAATTTCTTGAATCTTGCTCGAGGCTTTTTTTTCACAGCTTTATATTTATGACTTGTAGTCATATAATTCCGGCCAGATACAAACCACAAATATTCATTTCTCCTCCACGTGTTTTGAAAAGCACGCTACCAATACTTGGCAACAAAATCTTAGTCCCTGATTGGTCAAATCTCAACTAGTTTAAGTTTTAATGTGTATTTAATGGCGTTTTGTAAGTAGAGCCTGAAAACTGACTAAAACACTTGGGTAGCATAAAGCAAGAGTTTTGAAGGCGGTAGCCTGAAATGAGCATGTAGGCATGTTTACTTAGACTCTTCTTTGGAAGTGGTCACTTGAATGTGTCTATCCAAACATAGCATTACGCCGGGCTTGGTGGAATTATATGTTATATTATTATATGAAGAATTTAATAGATTGAGTGACTTGTAGAGATGCAAAGAGTTTAGTTGACTTGTTGGAATATTTTATTATACTATGGTTGTCTGAATAAGTGTCCTTATGTTGCACAGTACTAGATTCCTCCTATGTTCCATTAAGCTAATTAAGTATCAACATTTAAAACACACTTTGAAAAATATAACATTGGCTTAAATAAAAAAAATAAATAAAATAATCTGTCACACCTAATATTTTTGAAATTACTCAATGTCAATAAAAAAATTTGAATGAGATATTTTTTATATTTCAGTTAAACTGATTCTGTGAGGTGACCAAAACCAAGTAATTTAATTTTTCCTAAATAAAAATAAATAATTTCTGTTTTTCACTCAGTGAAAATGTTCTAACGCATATAACCTGAAAATATAAAGTCCATTTAATCCAATTGTTAATCTTTGAGCAAATGTACTTTTTCAAGTTGTCTCAGATAAATAGTTCAAGTTCACAATCTAAGAAAACTGAATTTTATTTTAGAGTTACACTTTAATTTAAACTGGGTCAGAACACATTTCTTCATGTATACAATATTTATAGTTCCATGAATGCATTTTATTTCAGACATACAAACAGGACATCTTTTAGATGTATAAACAGTAAAAATCCAGCGACAATGCACTTTTTGCAAGAAAAATGTGAAGAAAACAAGCACATGTCTACATTTACCTCAAAATAAATCAGACTGATAGCGCAGACCTAATCTTTGTCTTCAAAGTCTGCTTTTTAGAATCAAACTAACACATGTTTGCAAGAATAAATTCCTATACTGAACTCTGCAGTATTCCTAATATGGACTAAAATGTAATAAACTTCTGCAAGGCCCTACCAAAACAAGTGATTATATAATAAAACAGCTCCTTTTATGATTTTTCTCATCTAAATAAATGTCCCGTCCAATTTCTATCAAGAAAAATGAAAAATAAGTTTATAATAGACTGCTTGTGAGTATTAAATTTACTTTTTCATTGCTGAATCCATTTAGACTTGATCCAGCATGGTGGAAATATTCTTTTTTCCTTCACGTCGCTCTGATCCAGCTGGGGTTCGTCCTCAGTGGACTTGGACCGATCCCTGCTCTTGGAGCACTTCTATCCCGCAGTGGTGGACTAACCGCCACATCCCGAGTCACATTCATCTGTTTGTGGCGTTGAGTTTTAAAGGGATCCGGTGCCAATACAGCGCCGGGGCGCTCTTTTTTTCCGTTACGGAGAGAAACAGATGTTTGGTTGGAAGCTGGCAAAGAGGTCTCTGCTGTGAGCGTCGGGGAACAGCATGGCGTGTGAGGGCAGCAGCGCGGGCTAAATGCGACACACTCGGGGGAAATGCATTCACAAGCTGCTCTAATGTGTTTGGCGGAGGCTTCTGAGCTCTGCCTGCAGAGCTCCTTCAGAGTGTGGCCTTCCTAGAGGAAGCTTGAACCGCTTTTATTTGTTTATGATACAATAAAACTCCTTTTCTGGGTTTGACTCTTTCATTACACTGAAGTCAGGGGAAATGTTGGTGCACCCCCAGCTGTTTCCAATAATTTCGTTTATGTTCACATGCTCCTCTGTTTGCAAGGCGTGCTTGCCCAACTGCGAAGGGTTCAAACGTCATCGTTTGTGATGTAAATGAAATAAAAAGTGTCATTTCTCAAGACATAAAAAAACATTTGCCTGATGACAATAAGTCAGAAAACTTAGAAGGCACTAAAATCTAGAGGGGTCGAAGGAAATGTGACCCCGAAATGTATTTTGACATTTCCTTTCGATGACTATCAGCTTTTATCGCGGCTGAAGCGCTTTTAGGAGGGCGCTTGTTCACGATGTGTAATTGTTGTCTCCCAGTCTAAGTGGCTCGAGTGAATCTTGAATGACAAATGAACAAGAGTGCCTTGATGAAATAATTCTGTTTGCAAAGGACGCATTTGATCCATGAAGTCATTGTAATGTGACCCAACATCTACCAATGTCTCACCACTTGATTGGCTCGATTGGCGTTTAGATTTCAACCACCATATTTTCTACATTATAGGCAGCACTTCAACCTTTTTTTTTTTTTTTTAAAAAGTGCCCCTAATAATCTGGAGTGCCCTAGCCTATATATGGATTGTTGCGTGCTGCTGCTGTCTGGCCTCTTTTCCATCCAGTTCCCTTCGGCTCACCTGGCAGGTGTGGCCAATCTGCCTTGATTGGCAGGTGGTGCCCATATAAGCCAGAGGAGGCCACACCAAGCCAGGCAGGGAGCAGAGCAGCAGGCTGGGTGGTGGTCTGTGTGGTGTTGGTTTGGGTTACTTTTCGTCCTCAGCAATCTTAGATTGCTGGGTTTTGTTGTGTTAGTTTGGGGTTGGACCTTGGTAGTTCTGATTTACGGGCTTTGTTTCATTTCTGTTCATTAGGTAGTTTTCTTAGGCAGCCCTTAGCAGGGAGCTGCTGACTCCGACGGTTGTCATGACTGGGTCAGCAGCTCCCTGACTTCTTTTTCTTTTGGCCAAGGTTCCAACTCCATTTTGGTTTGTTCTTTTTTAACCTTAACCACTAATTTCTTTGCTTCATTTCAGGACACAGGTTTTCCGTTTGTTTAAATAAACTGTGTTCCTTTTATGTTTGGTGTCCGGTTGATGTTATTGTCCCCACTGATGGCTATCCCCACCTAGACTCCGGGCCAATTTTCTATTGGGGACGTAACATGGATTATTTTTGGTTCTGTTCGTCAAAATGTCAATCTGCTTTTTTTTTCTATGCTAGGTGTTTTTTGTAAACATGCTAGCAAGGCTAACATGTAGCGGTGTCAGTCCGAATTTCTTCACTACTCACTATATAGTGAGTTTCTGTTGCTAGTCATTTTCTGTTGCTGTCCGAATCTACAATTCCACTACATTAGCAAATCTAGACCACAATGCATTGCAGCTGAACAATTTTTGCCACAAAAAAAACATGTTTAAATGTATTTTTTTTTAACAAACCATCCACATTATTATCATCAGAACACAGTGGAGTCACAAAGAGACGTCGTGAAATGTTCACATTGATTTGATTTTATTCTTTTATGAAATGCAGTGAGAGAGATATAGTATGTCCTTTCCATCAAACTCATTTTGACAGGTGACCTTTGACCTCCACATTCCAAAGTGATGATGTAACAATTTGATATCAATTTGATATAAACTTTATATACACTTTATATCAAATCAATATAAAGTTTATATCAAATTGAGATCAAATTGTTACGTCATCACTTTGGAATGTGGAGGTCAAAGGTCACCTGTCAAAATGAGTTTGATGGAAAGGACATACTATATCTCTCTGCAGTGGTTGAAAAAAAAGAAAAGTAGTATGTAACATGGTATCCGGATTGCTTTTACATCCAGGCCACTAGCTAGTCTTGCATTATATAGTTTTTTAATGGTTATTGATTAAGGTGGAAATTCAGATAAAAGTCTAAAATTTCCAAAATCGAGTGCCCCAGAAATTTCCCAGAATTCTATGTGAAAACCCAGTGTACATTACTGTCCACTAGATTTGGGATTATGGACCACAATGCATTTTGTTTGAACGATTTTGTTGGGAAAATAATGTAATTAAATGTTTTTTTTCCCCCAATCAACATTTTCATCAGCAGAATAAAGTGGATTCGTTAATAAATACAAATATAGTTAAAATACTTGTATTAATTTGGCTTGCACTCTGTGAAATGTTCACCGTTTAAAAATAAAAAAGTAGTGAGCATGGCGTCCGAATTGCTTTCAAAATCCATCACTCTAGATTGGTCTAAGGTCAGCATGGTGGAGATTGATTGACAATGTCAACAGTCAATCAGGATGCAGAACACAATGTGGTGTTCAAAAAAAAAAAAAAAAACTTGCATAAGTGCACTAAAAAATATTTGCATAACATATTGTAAGGAGATGTTTGTTGATTTTAAGGACATACAGAGCTACTGTGTACTGTATTTGTTCGGTTTACCACTGAAAAAGATCTTCCTATAAAGTTACTTTCATAGTCTAAAATAAATCTTTTTTTAACTATGAAAAAACAAACAAATCTAGCAACTTTAAAAGCAGATTTTCATCCCAGACAGCCAGTATTGCTTTTTGCTTTTCCTTTTATTGTTGCTTTTATACAATTTGTATGTTCAATATCATTCCTCTATAAAAGCCTCTTTTATTCCTGCTATTAGTTTTGGATCAATCTATCTGAACAGAGGAAGTTTTTTCAAGAGTCAATCACAAATAAATGGTCTGATATTCTAAAAAATGTTCTTGACTTCCAGTGGTACAAATACAAGTTTTGTCCAGCTGAAAGTCCTTAAACACAAAAAAATGTATTTTCTTAAATGTCTCTTTTTTAGTGAATAAGTAACTTGTAGTTTTTTGACGCGCTGGCTGTTCCCATTAGATTTAGAGTCCCCAACCCACGGGACGTGGTAACGGACATGGACGTGGTACAAGTTAAGGGTTAGGGTACTGGTACCTTTAGACACAACTGGTACCAGTTAGTACTTGACATCACTATCGACATATGTCTGAAATATTTAGTGATATCTACCTGTGTACTTTTTCTCCCATACAATTATGATTTAAGATCTAGTTTTTTATGACATTGCCTCTCAAATCATTTTAAGTATTTGAACCCCAAAAAACTTTTTGCACACAGATAATAGATGCAAACTATATCTCCTTTTGAACTACCAAACTGCCTTCAAACACAGCGAAAGAACCTCCACCAATTACTTCATCCTGCATTGAGAGTCTGCCAGGCGTCACAAACAAACTATAGAAATAATATTCTGCATAAAACATGCCTTCTATTCCTGTACCGTTACCACGCAGCACCGACGGGGAGATCAGAGGGCATCATTATCCCAAACAGCTCAACTTTTCACCTCTACAAGCAACTTCTTCATCACGTCTCTGCAAGTTTGTTTGTGTGCGGCAGCTCTGGAAAAGTTGGTCGGTGCTCTTAGTGTTCCATCGGCGGATCATTGTCAGCCCTCCTGACAGACAGTTCGACAGGCTGCTAAAGAGACATGCAGGGAAAAAGTAGGTCATGATGAACTATCAGAGGTGCTGACAGCTCTGTGAAATGAACAGCCTCTTTGACATGAATGCTAAGCGCCGCAGTTACTGTTTAGAAAGCAGCGAGTGAAGCCGCACTGCATGACTTTTCCAACTCGCGCTGCTGGAAATGTTGACACATCGGTTATACTTAGTGGAATCCTGTCCATCTCTACGATCACAGATCCTAATCGATCAGCCGGTGACATTTTGATGACAGGTACGCCCCCTCAAATGTGTTAAATAGGAGCTAAAATCCTACCTCTCAGGTATCTGCGTATCTGCTACTGTCAGAGAACCATAAAAATCCTCAAAAACAGACAAGTTGAGCTCTAAAACTTTAAACTGAGTTGCCCACACACATAAAAAATCCTCTTGACGGATCTAATTTTTTTTTATCAATTTTTACTTGATGTAGACTCATTTAGCCTCCAATATAGAAGCTCTATGGTACAAAATAGTTTATAAACTGTAAAAAATAAATCGAATATGCCATTAAATGCCATGCCCTCCGCCTCGTGTTTTAATGCGATTTGCAATCCATAATCATCCATTTTTCATACTTTCCTGCTTCCAAACCAGCCTTTAATCTGACCAAAACCATGCAATGATGGCTTTACTGTCCACATCCACCAATGCACAGCACTCAATTTTGGTTTCTAGCTTTGATACTATTTCCATAGTCAGGAACGTGTTTCCACCAAAGCGCACAAACGGGACACACCCATGGTGAAGCTGGAGGGAGATGCCAGCACGGGAGCAGAGATCTTTAGATTTAAAACAGTGGAAGATGATGATCTAAAGTGTTTTTTGGTTCCACTTAAAGACCCACGCTAATGACAATTGTGTATTTGACCCTTTATTGTCTCAAATATGCGACAAACCACTTCGGCTTAAAAATTAATTAAATCTACTTACAAGCAAAAAACATAAACTAATTTTTAAATAGCTGGAAATAAATTCAGGTGTTAAGGGGTTAACATGTTCTTGTGGGATTAAGAAAAAAATATTAACGGACGTATATTAGGAAATAAGCAAAATTGCATTTCTGAGTATTTCTTTAATCAAATTGTTGTGAATCAGGATAAGACAAAAAATGCTGGTTCAAAAAGATCATAAAAAATACAAAGATCCAAAAGTTCTTGTCAGAGCTTAAATAGATGGATGACGGGAAGTGTGGGTGGGCTAACTCTGGTCCAACTTAGAAGAAAATTTCTAATGAACTCTTGCCGCTCTACAGAAACTATGTCCCAGAAAACAACACTGGTTTTATGAATTTTGCTAAAAATGATGATCATAATTAAAAGACCACTGCAAACGATTTTCCAATAGATCAAAACATGATCAGAGTGATCCATCCTTTAAGTATGATTAGTAGCAAAAACACAAATCGACATGAACTTGTACTTCTAGTGAGATGTAAGTGGAGACTCAGTTTATCTTTCTCTTTTTCTTTTAGGAGAAGAAGGTCTGGGATTCAGTATCACCTCTCGGGATGTCCCCATTGGAGGAACTGTTCCCATTTACATCAAAAACATCCTTCCTCGAGGCGCTGCCATCCAAGATGGCCGACTGAAAGCGGGAGACCGGCTGCTGGAGGTAAGGTTGCACTTTCCAAATGTATCTCTGTCACTGTGACACAGATTCTGTTCCAAATTCATCTCTTTTTTGGATTCTTTACGTCAAAACTAGCAAAGGTTTTGTTAAAAATCTGCTAGAAACTTTAACCTGTGGGCTTCTTTTTAATTGTCTCTAGTAGCTACACCTCAATAAAGTGAAACATCGGATTAATTAATAAAAGCTCTGTAATTTGTTACATTTAAAATAATAATAATTAGTCAAATTTTGGAGTTTCTCCCAAAACTTTAATTTGATGAAAACTTTTGTTAAATGATCCAATGTTTCACTTTTTTAGTCTAGTAAAATCGTCTCAATTCTATTTCTCTGAAAGTGGATTACAGATTATCTGTCAGCGGAGGCAGACTTCCTCCCTGGGTGGAGGCTGGTTTCACTGCATTCATGTGCTCGTCTTCCTGCAGGTGAGTGGAGAGGACCTGAGTGGGAAGAGCCAGGAGGAGGTGGTGGCCTTGCTTCGAGCCGCTCCCATGGAAGGGATCGTGAACTTGCTGGTGGTTCGGGACGAGGACTCCCTGCTGCCTCGGGAAGTGGTCAGTACGGCGCTCGTATACAGAAGTCCAGTGCATTCACAGATGGGTCGCATTTTACAAGGAATATTGCAGCATTTCAAATTGCGTAGATCCACAAGGTTGTGTATACAGTTGCAAGTAAAATGTATTTTAATTGTATTTTTTTTAATGTATTTATTAAACAAAAGGTAAAAATTAGCAATGTGGGTGAAAAAAGTAAGTGAACCCTCCAGCTAATAAGTGGTTCTTTCAGCAACAATAGCCTCATCTAAATGTTTTGTTGACCAGTTAGGGGGAATTTTGGACAATTCCTCTTTACAAAACAGTTTCAGGTCAGCAATATTCTGGAGATGTCAGATGTCAATTGGGTTCTCAAGGATGCGCCGCAGAATCTCAGTCAAGTTGAGGTTGGTTTTGGTCTGCGCCCGCTAATAGGGTCACCCAACGGATCACATACCCAACGCTGAGTTCATGATTGGTTAACGGGATGCATTGTCTTTGGGAAATTTCAGATTTTTTAAGTAAATATGCTGCTGATTTGATAGTCTTTGGGATTCATTTTCTACCAATGCCAGCATTCCTTCAAGGACCTGAAGCAGTTAAGCATTCCCTAACCATTATGCTCCCTCCACCATGTTTCATTGTTAGGATGAGGTTCTCATGTTTTTTGTTTTTTTTGTTTTTTTTTCCAACAGCTGAGCAAACAGCTTATGTGGAACAGATTTTACTGTTACAATGGCGTTATGAATCTTCAGACACACAAGGTGTATATTTGTATAAACTCCTCCTGTATTTGAGTCTAAACTTTATTCATATTAATTATCTTTGTGTACGTTTCTTGTTAAATTGGATGGGAAAAAACGAATGTGGAATTTCTAATGAGTACATTTTTTTGACAGTCAAGGTTTCCTCTTTGATTTATTCCAGTGAACTCCAGTTTCAAATAATGTTTTTCTTATCACAGATTGGCCTACAAATATATAAGTATGTGGCAGAGATGGAGAGCAGCAACAGAAACTCAGCTAAACAAAAGTATCTCTTAAGATGAAGTAATAGAAAAATAGAATATTGGTAAACCTACCAAAATATGAATAAAAATATGAATAAAAACGGAATCGACACACATCTGCCACAACCTCACACACACTCGCATCGACTCAACACAACCACGCATGCAATGACACGCGGGAATGACGATGCATACGAAATCCAGCTTTTGTCTTCCTCACACCCACAGACGAGCAGCCCCCCCCCACTCTTCAGACGTATTCAGGGTGACTTTGGTTGTCACGCGGCAGATGGCGGAGCTCATGCCCTCGCCCAGCCTTGTGCTCTGTGAATCTGACAGCAGGCCCGGGCGTCACGGCCCCCCTTCCTGGCAGACCAGGAGCTTCCGACGCCAACCTCACTTCCACCCGTAAAACCTCAGCCTGGCACGCGAGCTGTTAACCCCGCCGCGGGAGCTGTGACACGTTTTACTCCGGTTCCTGCTGTTTCCTCCTGCGAAAGCGCGCTCATTTCTCCGCACCTGCAGTTAGACACAAATTTACACAACTCATTTGCCGTCCTTTAAAGAAGAAAATCCTCCCTTTGAATCCAGAAATCTTTAAACCTGCGTGCTTCCTGTCATACCTGCCAATCACCGACTCTTTAACCAAACCAGCATGTGCTTCAACTCCAACTGGAGGGATGCACCCCGCTGATTAATGCAGCCCTGACAGCAGCTGAATGATGCCGTGAGCGGTGATAAAAAATGCACAGCTGCCCCCGGCTCGTCTCCCCGTGAGTGTTGCTGTACGAGCGCCGCTCCCACCTCCCCTGCATAAACCTGAGCGGGGGAAAAGAACAGGTCCGTCCTGAAGATGCTGTCTAATGCTCTCTATATTTGGACCGTGAATTCATAATTCATCTGTGCTTTTATTTATTTATTTTTTGCTGCACATTTGCAATTTTTTTCCTTTTTTTTTCTTTTTTTATTTAAATGTACCCTCCACCCACTGAACAATCTAGCAATGCTTCCACAAATCTCAATAATCCCAACAAGAATGTTCATAAAAATCAGATAAGGAGGCCGGGGCTTTACCAGTGACAGGTATTGCAAATAAAGCACCGCAGAAAAGCACTGTGGGTAATTGCTTTCTCTGACAAATCAGGTAAGGGGGAGTGTGTGTGTGTTTTTTTTATTATTAATTCACACATGAACAGAAACACATAAACACCATAAATGATGATTCGCAAGCTGTCATTCACATTATTGCCTCAATGAAAATGCGATATTTGCCAAATGCTGCAACGTGTTGGACAAAAACACCAAATTTGCAGCTACATCCGAAAAATAAATAATAAAAAGCTTAATATTTTATGTTTTTTTCAATCTTCTTGACATTTCCCCGCTGACGTTTCATGCCTTTGCCCTTCTCCCATCACCAACCATTTGTTTGGAAGTTTTATTATATGCTTGCTGCACGGTGCACACTTCCCAGAGGAATTAATTTACCCTCCCAGCATGTTTGTGTTGCATCTTTAATTAGCACGATTAGACTTTGTTTTGACACACTTTCAGCAGCAGCTCGCGAGCGCTTTCAATAAACATGCACTTGCCGCGGAGAGAAAAGGTTAAGCAGAAAATCAAAGGAAATGGGGTACTGCTCCAGTTACCTGCACGCTCACTTTTTCCCTCTCCACTTCAAGGATATTGATAGACTTTTTCCGGCAGATGCGGAATATTACATCGGGGAAGCTGTGCAGCTTTGAAACAGAAACATTGAACGCAGACATCAGATAAGGCGGGACCTTCTGGGAGCTGCTTTTTGCCCAATTTAATGGAAAAATATGTCAAGTTTCAAGGTGAAGGAAAGTTTGATGGAACTTTTTACATTTGGGGCTTAGAGGTTAATTAGTCTGGGTTTATTTGTTTAAATGAAGACTTTAAGGATGATGCGTTTACTATCTTATTTACCATAATCCACCTTTGTTAATCAAAAAAAAATTATGAAGATTTATTTATTTATTTTTTTTTTTTTACCAAATGAGAATAAAAAAATCCTAAATTATTCTTTAGGGCCTTAAATGATTACTCTATTTTTTTTCCATTATAAGGCACACTTATAAGTCTTAATCTTTTTTTCAAAAAAATTTAATCTGTTGGGGCATATATATGAATTTGTCAGTCTGGTTTTTAATGAGTTATAAACAAGATTGAGTGTTATGGCTAGTGTTAAACTAGATTTTTTTTGGCATATGTTACTAATGCGGTTGGAAGTTAGAATACCCACAGTAATGTTTGTTTGGTGGAATCAATCTGTTTTTTTATGCGTTGCAAACAAGTTTGGGAGCTACAGATATTGTTATGCTAATGTGGCTAACGTGTAGTGGTGTTAGACTGTGGGTATGTCCAAATTTCCACCCTAATCCCTAAATACTAAAAAATGATATAGTACAGGACTATATAGTGCCTTGGATTTTAAAAGCAATTCGGACATCATGCTCACCACTTTACTTTCGTTTTGCTAAACGCCAGAATAAACGTCACTGATTTCATGAAGTGAAAATCGAATCAATACGAGCATTTTATGACATCTATCTATGGCTCTAATGTGTTCTGATGATGAAAATGTGGATGGTTTGTTAAAAAAATACATTTAAACATGTTTTCTTTCTCGTAAAAATGGTTCTACCGCAAGGCATTGTGGTCTATGTTCGCTAATGTAGTGAGCATTGATACACACTAGTTTTTCGCAAAGACATATTGGAAATTTACTGGGGCAATTGTAGATTCAGACAGCACTAGAAAATGTCGAACTCACTATATAGTGCAGAGTATGGTGCATAGGAAGGGGATTCAGACATATCCAGTGTTATTGTCACTTTACTAACAAGGTCAGGGGTTAGCAAGGTCACATTCATTTTTGTGTTAGCGCCATTATTGTTTTCTTACGTGTTGCAAACAAGGTTGGGAGTTCCAGGTATTGTGAATATGCTAACCCAGCTAGTGTGGCTAACATGTAGGATACATAAACTGTAAATAAGAACAGAGCCAAATGGGGTGTGACATCCCTCACTAAAATTGTCTTTCCTCTGGTTATGGCAAGATGAAGCCAATTTGGTCGCCATATTTCCACGATACAAGTGCCACCATTTGGAGCTAGTTGATAGCTATTGGTCCGAGTCAGTCTGAATTACATTTCTAGGGCACCTACTGTCGCTATTTTTCTGACGCGCACAAATCACATTTCCATCGGATTGGTTAGTTTTAACTTTAATAACTTGTGATAATGAAACAACAAGCGTGTTAATAAAATGTATTGCTGTGAATGCAGTTAATAAACTCTGACTGATAGACTAATCTGTGAATAAAACAACATATTTAACATAAAATTAAAAAAAAAATGAATTAATGACTAATTTATTGTATTTGTCCATGATGGAACCACTGGAATTGTTAAAAATAAACACATTTTCTTTCAACTTTCTAACTACCATAGAAAAAAAATTATTTTGTTAAGTCAAAATTGTTTTAAATCCACCAAAAACTAAAATATTCTTTAATTTGGGTCATGGAAAACCCCCCAAATGTCCTCTGTTGATACCAAACCAAAAGGAGTTCATTCACTTGTATAAAAATGTCCTCTACTAAGGACAAATTTGCATTGCACTTTCTTGTGTAATTTTTGGGATAAAACAAGACACAAATTTACAGTTGTAAAATTAAATTAGCTTTAATTCTATTTGTTCATGCAAGGCAGCTTACCCAAAAAAACCTCGAGGTAAACCTCCAGAAGTGCAGAAAGGGCATCAAGATAAGCAGCAAATGAGACTGATTTAGTTCATTGCAAGCTTTAAGGCTAATATCTCACTTGGCTGCTCCAGCTTACGAATAAAAAATCTGAGAAAATGGACATCTTGTTTTGAATTGTAATTTCATAAATGTAAATTTCTTAAATGAATTTTTGGCCTCACATTTATGTTGCAAGCAAACATCAGTAAAGAGTGAGATTCTTAATTCTTCCTTCATTCAGTCACACCTCCGAGGCAAGTGGGAACGTGATAAGACATTTATAGTAGTTTGTGGGCAGGGCTGAGACACTGGCTGCTGCATCATCTGAAAAAGCCTTCAAATCACCAATTAGCTTGAGGTTCCAAAATGTCACAGAATATTTTTTTTAAGATAAGGATTACATTGTATAAGTTTGATAGCCACTGTAGGTCAGCCAAGTATAGGATATCGCAGGTTTATGTTGCAGCAGCAATTAAAATCAACTTTCGTGTTTGAAGAAGTAAAACACTCTTGAAATGTTTTTGCAACTCAAACTTTTTTACTGTAATGTAGGATAAAACAAATTCATTTTTCATCTACCAGTTTTCATCTTAGATAGCGGGCGCTTCAGATTTTTTTTCCCAGTATAACATAGTTTGAAAAGATTTGCTCAACGCGAGAGTAGATGTCTACTACAAGGTTCATTGCAGCACAGAGAGAACACTTTTTAGGGCCAAAAGACAGCAAATATGCCTTTGAATTCCGCACATGAAAGTATAAATGTATTTGGAGACACATACACGCTCTAACATAGCCTCTGGGTGTTTTTTGTCTTGTTGCAATCTATCTCCCAGCAAGCAGCGCTGTTTGTACTTACCGCTGCAAGGAGAACATATAGCTCAGATATATTTGGTGAAAATTACATTTCCAACATTGGCTTTTCTTGTAATAGCAAAGACAAATGTTTAGGGCAGAAATCAAAAAGATGGGGACTCTGGCTTTCTTCTTTATACGTTTGTCCGCATGCCATTATTTGGAACCGAGGCCCATGGAGACCCACCTGCTGTCTTTGTAGCTCCTAAAAGTGGAAATAAAACACATCGACAGAGAAGAAGTGGACCGGTTTTTATGGATAATTTGAAAAAAGTCTGGACAAAACCATTCCAGATGATTCAAAAGTATTTCCTCGTTAATCATAGATCCTTTTTTTCTAGCATAACTGCTGCTATCTGACAAGCAGACTCATAGCCTAAGCATATTTTAGGCAAAATTACAAACACTTAGTCACTTCTTGTAAAACCTCATGCACAATATGGCCTCAATTAGTCCCATATGCTTGAGTACCATAATAACATTGTCCACACCTGCCCTTTGTGACCCCTGCATGAACGGCATATTTTATTTCCAATTGGGCTGGAGAACAAATGGGCATGCCCAGCCTGGATTGTAACACTCGCGACCACATAAAGGCAATTAAACACTACATTAAAATCCCCTCTTTATGATCATATCACACTTGTCATTGATCCATTAGTAGTCGTATCTGCCAAGCAATGGGAATCTTAATTGCACGATTAATTCTAGCGTCAGATTGATGTGACAGCCGAATTTATGCCTCGTGTGAGTGCCCAGGATGGGGTAGACAAATGCGTGACAATATTGGTGACAATTATAGCAGACTAATGGCCTGTTTCATAAGTGCCAACCCCTGTGGCCTGTTTTAATATCCAACCCCTCCCCAGCATGTTTTTACCCACTAAACTGTGGCTGATGCTGTCTGGGCTGCTTGGCTTGAAGCCTGATTTAGGTGCAATAATCAGACTTTTTTATGGGCAAAGATGCTGCAAAATAACGAAAAAGATTTAAACTAATTTGCTGGTTCCTCCGATCTTTGAGGATTGCGGCAGTTTTTGGTGCAATATTTGCTTGGTATAAAGAAGAAAAGCTGTAGTAATGATTTATTGAGGATGGACAACAATAAAAGAATGGGTATAGGACAAACAACATCAAGTCCAGCATGTTCAGGCAACTGAACTGTTGGTGGTAAATGATGTGCTCTTGGGCTTTACTCACAACTGCCCTTACAGATCAACACGGGCTATGCGAAGAATGGGCAAACCCAGAGTAAAGAGTAAAGTCATAAGCCGCTTAATTAGGGAGTAAATGTTCATCCTCATTTTTATCTATGGGTATGCTGCAGGCGATATGCAAAAAGATAATAAAGGGGGGAGTAGGTGAGACAGAGGCATTTCACACACATTTTTCATTTTTTTTCAACATCTCCAAACCCTTGTGCAAGGAGTCCATTAGTGCTGTTCAAGTGATGATTGGACTTTTCTTCCATGCACCCTGACTGTTAGAATCTAGTAAATTAGACAATGAGAGTGTAGGACATCCAGTTTTGTATCATCCTCAAACCCTGCGTGTGCAGCGTTGGTGCGTTGTCAGTAAGGAGCCAGTACTCGCACCTTCCCAATGAGTAGAGTGTGGTGTAAGGGCGTCATACGACAGCATCACCTGTACGTCATCAGTGCATGTAACTTACATTATCCTTACCAAAGTTTCACAATACATTAACTACATGCACGACAATCATATGGTCCATTTTCATGATGTTGGTTAAGCCTTGTGTCTCCCAAGCCACAACTGAACTTCAAGACTCACCTGCGCTCCCTTTAAGAAGTGGCTAGTCCTTTCTACAACACTCTATGGACCCAGACAACCCAAGAACCACAGCAACCATTTGTGTGACTAATGGGTTTTATACCACCATTACCTTGATTAAGGACCAACGTATTTTACAATCACATGTTCCATTCACCCATGTGCATATACATTCACAAACACACAGCCTGATGGTAATTCTGTTGTCAGACAACCACCAACCTGTAACCATCAAGTTCAAAACTACCTAATACAACCAATGAAAAAAACCTGTTAAAGAGTAGCCTCCAGCTCTACAGTTCTACTACTAAACTTCTTAATAGATTGTACCACTATCCATCCATCTCCTGAATTTGCTCAACCCCTTTTGTGGTTACAGGAATGCTGGAGCTGATCCCAGTTACTGATGGTGGGGTTCACCCTAGACATGTTGCCAGCCTGTTGCAGGGTCACCACTTGCAAGCTATGTTCACAACACATCCTGGAATGTGCATTCAAGCTATGACTTTTTTTAATGAAAAGTCTATGTAAATGTTCGTAAATGCGTGTTTTGAACGTTCAAAACTCTTTCATTTTTAACACTGTTTTGGGGTTTTACGCACGGTCATTGAACCAATGATGACTGTTAAACCAGGTCAGTCAGGGACTTGAATTTGGTAGGCGTATGGATGACCCCCCCCTTTCAATTGCCAACCGTTTAAAACTTGGAGTATCATGAAAATCATGGAGAATAAATAAATAATTGTGATGTTATGTCAGAATAGAACTGTGAAAGAAAAAGTCTGAAGCAAGCCTCTTCTAACCGTAGTTGGCAGACGTGCGCTAGTATCGGGTAGCGACAGTCGCAATATCGATATTTTGGCACACCCCTAGTAACCATAGTGCCTGAAGAAAAACCCTGTCGAAATGACTCAGCCAAGATTTGAACTAGAGCCTCATCGCTGTTATGGCAAGAGCACTAACTACTCTACCACCGTGCAGCCCATTGCACAACAAAAATCTTCCAGGAATGTTTCCTGGAATTCATTGGATTTATCCTAAAAAATAATTTTCTGAAAACTAAATTATGTTTTTCCTAAGTAAGATACAAGTAAGACTTTGGCTGAAATCTCTTCAGCTTCAACCGTGTTTCATCCAGAGGGCGGCTTTGGCTTCTTTCACTGGAGCGGCGATAAAGATTCCTGTGCCACCCACAGCTATGCCAAAAAAGACATCTTTGCAGTTAATATAATTAGGTGTCTCTCAGAGTAATGCCTTCGTGTATCCTGGATGGATGATGTAATCTGTGGCAATGTTTTACTAAGAAAAGGGTGAAAGTCGGAGCCTTCCTTCTGGCTCCATTAAGTGCTTTATTTATGTTAACAGGTGACACAGCCTTTTCTGTTAGCTCAGTAGAAATTTGGCAAAGTGAAAGGAATCCTTTCTCGCCCTCAGTCGAAATTACTTTATATTAATAAATCCCTCATATTCTCAGACGAAAACTCCAAAAATAGACCAGCTGCTAAAATATGACCTGGTTTAATCAGCAAATTGGCGTGCTGGTTTTTCTTACTTTTCAGTGTTTCTAAGTTTCCTAACTAATTTTAGAAAGGTATAAAGGTGGCGTTGGTGACACATGCTCCGTCATTATTAAAACTAAAGCTGTCGGGAGTCGTCGACAACAATGCCAGACTGGTTAAGTGTGTCTGATCATGTGGCCGTGATGCCACCTGTTTTCGTTTAGCACTTTTTAAGCAGCTGCTTCCATAATTACGCTTGCTTTCAGTGTGGTTCGGAGTCCAGGATGGCGCGGTTCACTACTGCACAGTGCTGATAAACAGTGTTTAGAGGACACTTATTGCAGTGCAGCTCTGCTGCTGAAGGGGATTCACCGTCTGTTTCCAGAACACATCACCGGGCCAATGCCTGTATTTGGTGTTGAACTCATCAAAATGTTTGCCGTGAAAGGAGAGGCATCTGCTTGATGATGTGCGTCTGCTGTCTAACACAAATGAAATGTTTTTTTTTTATACATTTTCAGTTTACAACCACTCATACTGAATCACCTTTTTGATTCAAAAAGAAGAAAAAAAATCTTTTAGTTCTTTTTTAGACAGTAAAAACTACTAAAAGAATACATGTGTAGACCTAATAAATGATTAATTTTGTTTACATATTTTGTTGCTGTGCAATGAACTATTGTTAAGCTGTCGACTTGTCCACCATTACCTTTTTTCACTAAGGCATAAAAGAGGATATGATACTTAGGCCTTAGTCACATGACCCATATGGGTGCTGCAGGTTTTTGAGTTGTCCATACCCATGAAGGGTAGTAGACAGGAGCAACTGGATCATAATTGGCATAATCAAAATGGAACATATGAATGTATGTGTGGTAATTGTATCATGAAGTATTCGTAAGGCTAATCTAAGTTGCATGGTCTTATGGGAAAGGAGTAATGATATCGTATCATCCCCTACAGCATACTCTAGGCCAGGGAAGGGCAACTTTCTTACTCGTGGGCCACAAAGGGTTCTAAAATTTGATTGAAAATGACTTTAAAACACTACGTTGTGGAGTTTTTATTTAAAAACTGTGGTGTTTGATCTCATGATCTCATTTTAGTGCCATTTTCACCAATCGATTGATGTCACTCAGGAAAAAACTCAAACTCAGGGAAATGCTGTGTTCATGTGGTGTTGGAATAATCGAGAAATGACTGTCCAACCTGAAAATTACACGATTATTGAAAAAAACAACAAATCTTTTAAGACACTGGAATTACAGGGAAAGTAAAACAGTTAGAATTGTTTATTCCAGTTTGGCGGGCCTGATTATATGTTTAATGGCTCGCACCCTTGCTCTAGTCGTTAGTATGATGCGAGTACTGGCCCCTCACCAACTGTCACAATGCCACATGCATGGGGTGTGGAGGTGATGCGTAAGATGCCTGTAAGATGTCCACACAAATAACACTTCAATTGTCTAATCAACCAGGTTGTGTACAAGAGCGCGCTTACTTATTACGTAATTACCACTAATGGGCTCCTTGCACATTGCACAGGGGGTTAATGAAATGAAAAAAATATGTATGACATGCCTGTATCTCATCTACTTCATCCTTGTTGTATAAGTGTTTGCTACGACCTGTCCCACAGCATACCCGTAGAAGATGTGCATCAACATTTTCTCTCTACGGGTTCACCAAGAGGTCAACAACTGCAATACTTTGTATGGACCACCTGCTTGCCACACACTGGTTTAGGCATTTTTCGCACAGAAATAGATCATATCCACCCATAGGGAAAGTTGTGACTAAAGACTAAAGACCACTGAAATCATCAGGCTTCCACTACTATGCTTGAATAGGTGTCATCTTCTCCATTGAACAAGAACTATTCTGAAAGTCATTAAGACTTATGAGGTCTTTGCTAGAATGTCTCGGTTTTTTGAGGCTACATAATTAGTACATTCTAGAAGAATGTTTGTTCGCGACAGACGTGGTGCAGAG